>NW_026913018.1:0-15811 GCF_034315485.1 Pezoporus occidentalis
CAGCACACTGAGTAGGGCACGAACTTTTGGCCTCTGTTCTCCCAGCCGAAGAGCCAGGATTGAAAGCTGGGGCTGGGAATCTTCAGCACACAGTCAGCTTTGCAACGGAGTCACCATCTGTGCTGTCTCTCCTAGCTTTCAAACCTAAAAGTGCATTTGAATGCAAGCTCTCCAGAGCCTGCTCTCGGCTGCCCAGCAGCATAGTGAGTAGAGCACCAATGTTTGGGTTCTGCTCCCACAGTAGAAGAGCCAGGAGGGAAAGCTGGCACTCGGATTCTTCAGCACACAGTCAGCTTTACAACAGTGCCTCCATCATTGCTGTCACTGCTCACTTTCATACCTGAGAGTTTCAATGAAACCTCTCGGAAGCCTGCACTTTGCTGCCCAGCAGCACTCTGAGTAGAGCATGAACTTTTGGCCTCTGCTCCCACAGCAGAAGAGCCAGGATGAAAAGCTGGTGCTGGCATTCTTCAGCACACAGTCAGCTTTGCAACGGTGCCTCCATCATTGCTTTCACTGCTCACTTTCATACCTGAAAGAGAGTTTGAATGAAACCTCTTCGAAGCCTGCACTCTGCTGCCCAGCAACGCAGGGCGTAGATGCAGAAGGTTTGGCTTCTGTTCTCACAGCCGAAGAGGCAGGAGGGAAAGGTGGTGCTAGTGATCTTCAGAACAGAGTCAGCTTTGCAACACTATGTCCATCCTTACTCTCAGGGCTCACTTTCCTACGTGAGTTTGCATTTGAATGCTACCTCTCAGGAGCTTGCTGTCTGCTGCCCAGCAGCACACTGAGTAGAGCACGAACTTTTGGCCTCTGTTCTCACTGCCGAAGAGCCAGGAGGGAAAGCTGGGGCTGGGAATCTTCAGCACAGTCAGCTTTGCAACGGAGTCACCATCTGTGCTCTCTGAGCTTTCAAACCTAAAAGTGCATTTGAATGCACGATCTCCAGAGCCTGCTCTCGGCTGCCCAGCAGCATAGTGAGTAGAGCACCAACGTTTGGGTTCTGCTCCCACAGTAGAAGAGCCAGGAGGGAAAGATCGTGCTGGGCCTCTTCAGCACACAGTCAGCTTTACAAGGGTGTCAGCATCATGCCTGTTCACTGCTCACTTTCATACGTAAAAGTCTATTTGAATTGTACCTCTCCGGAGCTTGCTCTAGGGGACCCAGGAGCACAGCGAGGAGGGCACGAACGTTTGCCCTCTGTTCCCACAGCCGAAGACGAATGAAAAAAGCTGGTGCTGGGCCTCTTCAGCACCCAGCTTTGCAACGGTGCCTCCATCATTGCAGTTTCTCCTCGGTTTAATGCCTAAAAGACAATTTGAATAAAAACTGGAGGTCACTCTCAGCTGCCCAGCAGCACAGTGAGTAGAGCACGAACGTTTGGCCTCTGCTCCCACATTAGAAGAGAAAAAAGGGAAAGCTGGTGCTGGGATTCTTCAGCACACAGTCAGCTTTACAACGCTGCTTCCATCATTGCTGTCTCTGCTCACTTTCATACCTGAAAGAGAGTTTGAATGAATCCTCTCGGAAGCCTGCCCTCTGCTGCCCAGCAGCACTCTGAGGAGATCATGAACGTCTGGCCTCTGCTCCCACAGCAGAAGAGCCAGGAGAGAAAGCTGCTTCTGGCAATCTTCAGCACATAGTCAGCTTTGCAACTTTGTCACCAGCAGTGCTGTGGCTCCTCGGTTTCATAGCTAAAAGTTCATTTGAGTCGTACCTCTCCGGATGGTGTCTAAGCTGCCCAGCAGCACAGTGAGTAGAGCACAAACGTTTGGCCTCTGCTCACACAGCCGAAGAGCCAGGAGTGAAAGCTTGTGCTACTAATCTTCAGCGCACAGTCAGCTTTGCAAAGGTGCCTCCATTGCTGGTGTCACTGCCCACTTTCAACATGAAAAACCTCTGAATGCATTCGCTCCAGAGCCTGCTCTCGCCTGCGCAGCAGCACAGTGAGTAGAGCATGAACTTTTGGCCTCTGCTCCCACAGCAGAAGAGCCGGGATGAAAAGCTGGTGCTGGCATTCTTCAGCACAAAGTCAGCTTTGCAACGGTGCCTCCATCATTGCTTTCACTGCTCACTTTCAGACCTGAAAGAGAGTTTGAATGAAACCTCTCCGAAGCCTGCACTCTGCTGCCCAGCAACGCAGGGCGTAGATGCAGAAGGTTTGGCTTCTGTTCTCACAGCCGAAGAGGCAGGAGGGAAAGGTGGTGCTAGTGATCTTCAGAACAGAGTCAGCTTTGCAACACTATGTCCATCCTTACTCTCAGGGCTCACTTTCCTACGTGAGTTTGCATTTGAATGCTACCTCTCAGGAGCTTGCTGTCTGCTGCCCAGCAGCACACTGAGCACGAACTTTTGGCCTCTGTTCTCCCAGCCGAAGAGCCAGGATTGAAAGCTGGGGCTGGGAATCTTCAGCACACAGTCAGCTTTGCAACGGAGTCACCATCTGTGCTGTCTCTCCTAGCTTTCAAACCTAAAAGTGCATTTGAATGCAAGCTCTCCAGAGCCTGCTCTCGGCTGCCCAGCAGCATAGTGAGTAGAGCACCAATGTTTGGGTTCTGCTCCCACAGTAGAAGAGCCAGGAGGGAAAGCTGGCACTCGGATTCTTCAGCACACAGTCAGCTTTACAACAGTGCCTCCATCATTGCTGTCACTGCTCACTTTCATACCTGAGAGTTTCAATGAAACCTCTCGGAAGCCTGCACTTTGCTGCCCAGCAGCACTCTGAGTAGAGCATGAACTTTTGGCCTCTGCTCCCACAGCAGAAGAGCCAGGATGAAAAGCTGGTGCTGGCATTCTTCAGCACACAGTCAGCTTTGCAACGGTGCCTCCATCATTGCTTTCACTGCTCACTTTCATACCTGAAAGAGAGTTTGAATGAAACCTCTTCGAAGCCTGCACTCTGCTGCCCAGCAACGCAGGGCGTAGATGCAGAAGGTTTGGCTTCTGTTCTCACAGCCGAAGAGGCAGGAGGGAAAGGTGGTGCTAGTGATCTTCAGAACAGAGTCAGCTTTGCAACACTATGTCCATCCTTACTCTCAGGGCTCACTTTCCTACGTGAGTTTGCATTTGAATGCTACCTCTCAGGAGCTTGCTGTCTGCTGCCCAGCAGCACACTGAGTAGAGCACGAACTTTTGGCCTCTGTTCTCACTGCCGAAGAGCCAGGAGGGAAAGCTGGGGCTGGGAATCTTCAGCACAGTCAGCTTTGCAACGGAGTCACCATCTGTGCTCTCTGAGCTTTCAAACCTAAAAGTGCATTTGAATGCACGATCTCCAGAGCCTGCTCTCGGCTGCCCAGCAGCATAGTGAGTAGAGCACCAACGTTTGGGTTCTGCTCCCACAGTAGAAGAGCCAGGAGGGAAAGATCGTGCTGGGCCTCTTCAGCACACAGTCAGCTTTACAAGGGTGTCAGCATCATGCCTGTTCACTGCTCACTTTCATACGTAAAAGTCTATTTGAATTGTACCTCTCCGGAGCTTGCTCTAGGGGACCCAGGAGCACAGCGAGGAGGGCACGAACGTTTGCCCTCTGTTCCCACAGCCGAAGACGAATGAAAAAAGCTGGTGCTGGGCCTCTTCAGCACCCAGCTTTGCAACGGTGCCTCCATCATTGCAGTTTCTCCTCGGTTTAATGCCTAAAAGACAATTTGAATAAAAACTGGAGGTCACTCTCAGCTGCCCAGCAGCACAGTGAGTAGAGCACGAACGTTTGGCCTCTGCTCCCACATTAGAAGAGAAAAAAGGGAAAGCTGGTGCTGGGATTCTTCAGCACACAGTCAGCTTTACAACGCTGCTTCCATCATTGCTGTCTCTGCTCACTTTCATACCTGAAAGAGAGTTTGAATGAATCCTCTCGGAAGCCTGCCCTCTGCTGCCCAGCAGCACTCTGAGGAGATCATGAACGTCTGGCCTCTGCTCCCACAGCAGAAGAGCCAGGAGAGAAAGCTGCTTCTGGCAATCTTCAGCACATAGTCAGCTTTGCAACTTTGTCACCAGCAGTGCTGTGGCTCCTCGGTTTCATAGCTAAAAGTTCATTTGAGTCGTACCTCTCCGGATGGTGTCTAAGCTGCCCAGCAGCACAGTGAGTAGAGCACAAACGTTTGGCCTCTGCTCACACAGCCGAAGAGCCAGGAGTGAAAGCTTGTGCTACTAATCTTCAGCGCACAGTCAGCTTTGCAAAGGTGCCTCCATTGCTGGTGTCACTGCCCACTTTCAACATGAAAAACCTCTGAATGCATTCGCTCCAGAGCCTGCTCTCGCCTGCGCAGCAGCACAGTGAGTAGAGCATGAACTTTTGGCCTCTGCTCCCACAGCAGAAGAGCCGGGAGGGAAAGCTGGTGCTGGCATTCTTCAGCACAAAGTCAGCTTTGCAACGGTGCCTCCATCATTGCTTTCACTGCTCACTTTCAGACCTGAAAGAGAGTTTGAATGAAACCTCTCCGAAGCCTGCACTCTGCTGCCCAGCAACGCAGGGCGTAGATGCAGAAGGTTTGGCTTCTGTTCTCACAGCCGAAGAGGCAGGAGGGAAAGGTGGTGCTAGTGATCTTCAGAACAGAGTCAGCTTTGCAACACTATGTCCATCCTTACTCTCAGGGCTCACTTTCCTACGTGAGTTTGCATTTGAATGCTACCTCTCAGGAGCTTGCTGTCTGCTGCCCAGCAGCACACTGAGCACGAACTTTTGGCCTCTGTTCTCCCAGCCGAAGAGCCAGGATTGAAAGCTGGGGCTGGGAATCTTCAGCACACAGTCAGCTTTGCAACGGAGTCACCATCTGTGCTGTCTCTCCTAGCTTTCAAACCTAAAAGTGCATTTGAATGCAAGCTCTCCAGAGCCTGCTCTCGGCTGCCCAGCAGCATAGTGAGTAGAGCACCAATGTTTGGGTTCTGCTCCCACAGTAGAAGAGCCAGGAGGGAAAGCTGGCACTCGGATTCTTCAGCACACAGTCAGCTTTACAACAGTGCCTCCATCATTGCTGTCACTGCTCACTTTCATACCTGAGAGGTTCAATGAAACCTCTCGGAAGCCTGCACTTTGCTGCCCAGCAGCAATCTGAGTAGAGCATGAACTTTTGGCCTCTGCTCCCACAGCAGAAGAGCCAGGATGAAAAGCTGGTGCTGGCATTCTTCAGCACACAGTCAGCTTTGCAACGGTGCCTCCATCATTGCTTTCACTGCTCACTTTCATACCTGAAAGAGAGTTTGAATGAAACCTCTTCGAAGCCTGCACTCTGCTGCCCAGCAACGCAGGGCGTAGATGCAGAAGGTTTGGCTTCTGTTCTCACAGCCGAAGAGGCAGGAGGGAAAGGTGGTGCTAGTGATCTTCAGAACAGAGTCAGCTTTGCAACACTATGTCCATCCTTACTCTCAGGGCTCACTTTCCTACGTGAGTTTGCATTTGAATGCTACCTCTCAGGAGCTTGCTGTCTGCTGCCCAGCAGCACACTGAGTAGAGCACGAACTTTTGGCCTCTGTTCTCACTGCCGAAGAGCCAGGAGGGAAAGCTGGGGCTGGGAATCTTCAGCACAGTCAGCTTTGCAACGGAGTCACCATCTGTGCTGTCTCTCTGAGCTTTCAAACCTAAAAGTGCATTTGAATGCACGATCTCCAGAGCCTGCTCTCGGCTGCCCAGCAGCATAGTGAGTAGAGCACCAACGTTTGGGTTCTGCTCCCACAGTAGAAGAGCCAGGAGGGAAAGATCGTGCTGGGCCTCTTCAGCACACAGTCAGCTTTACAAGGGTGTCAGCATCATGCCTGTTCACTGCTCACTTTCATACGTAAAAGTCTATTTGAATTGTACCTCTCCGGAGCTTGCTCTAGGGGACCCAGGAGCACAGCGAGGAGGGCACGAACGTTTGCCCTCTGTTCCCACAGCCGAAGACGAATGAAAAAAGCTGGTGCTGGGCCTCTTCAGCACCCAGCTTTGCAACGGTGCCTCCATCATTGCAGTTTCTCCTCGGTTTAATGCCTAAAAGACAATTTGAATAAAAACTGGAGGTCACTCTCAGCTGCCCAGCAGCACAGTGAGTAGAGCACGAACGTTTGGCCTCTGCTCCCACATTAGAAGAGAAAAAAGGGAAAGCTGGTGCTGGGATTCTTCAGCACACAGTCAGCTTTACAACGCTGCTTCCATCATTGCTGTCTCTGCTCACTTTCATACCTGAAAGAGAGTTTGAATGAATCCTCTCGGAAGCCTGCCCTCTGCTGCCCAGCAGCACTCTGAGGAGATCATGAACGTCTGGCCTCTGCTCCCACAGCAGAAGAGCCAGGAGAGAAAGCTGCTTCTGGCAATCTTCAGCACATAGTCAGCTTTGCAACTTTGTCACCAGCAGTGCTGTGGCTCCTCGGTTTCATAGCTAAAAGTTCATTTGAGTCGTACCTCTCCGGATGGTGTCTAAGCTGCCCAGCAGCACAGTGAGTAGAGCACAAACGTTTGGCCTCTGCTCACACAGCCGAAGAGCCAGGAGTGAAAGCTTGTGCTACTAATCTTCAGCGCACAGTCAGCTTTGCAAAGGTGCCTCCATTGCTGGTGTCACTGCCCACTTTCAACATGAAAAACCTCTGAATGCATTCGCTCCAGAGCCTGCTCTCGCCTGCGCAGCAGCACAGTGAGTAGAGCATGAACTTTTGGCCTCTGCTCCCACAGCAGAAGAGCCGGGAGGGAAAGCTGGTGCTGGCATTCTTCAGCACACAGTCAGCTTTGCAACGGTGCCTCCATCATTGCTTTCACTGCTCACTTTCATACCTGAAAGAGAGTTTGAATGAAACCTCTCCGAAGCCTGCACTCTGCTGCCCAGCAACGCAGGGCGTAGATGCAGAAGGTTTGGCTTCTGTTCTCACAGCCGAAGAGGCAGGAGGGAAAGGTGGTGCTAGTGATCTTCAGAACAGAGTCAGCTTTGCAACACTATGTCCATCCTTACTCTCAGGGCTCACTTTCCTACGTGAGTTTGCATTTGAATGCTACCTCTCAGGAGCTTGCTGTCTGCTGCCCAGCAGCACACTGAGTAGAGCACGAACTTTTGGCCTCTGTTCTCCCAGCCGAAGAGCCAGGAGGGAAAGCTGGGGCTGGGAATCTTCAGCACACAGTCAGCTTTGCAACGGAGTCACCATCTGTGCTGTCTCTCCTAGCTTTCAAACCTAAAAGTGCATTTGAATGCAAGCTCTCCAGAGCCTGCTCTCGGCTGCCCAGCAGCATAGTGAGTAGAGCACCAATGTTTGGGTTCTGCTCCCACAGTAGAAGAGCCAGGAGGGAAAGCTGGCACTCGGATTCTTCAGCACACAGTCAGCTTTACAACAGTGCCTCCATCATTGCTGTCACTGCTCACTTTCATACCTGAGAGTTTCAATGAAACCTCTCGGAAGCCTGCACTTTGCTGCCCAGCAGCACTCTGAGTAGAGCATGAACTTTTGGCCTCTGCTCCCACAGCAGAAGAGCCAGGATGAAAAGCTGGTGCTGGCATTCTTCAGCACACAGTCAGCTTTGCAACGGTGCCTCCATCATTGCTTTCACTGCTCACTTTCATACCTGAAAGAGAGTTTGAATGAAACCTCTTCGAAGCCTGCACTCTGCTGCCCAGCAACGCAGGGCGTAGATGCAGAAGGTTTGGCTTCTGTTCTCACAGCCGAAGAGGCAGGAGGGAAAGGTGGTGCTAGTGATCTTCAGAACAGAGTCAGCTTTGCAACACTATGTCCATCCTTACTCTCAGGGCTCTCTTTCCTACGTGAGTTTGCATTTGAATGCTACCTCTCAGGAGCTTGCTGTCTGCTGCCCAGCAGCACACTGAGTAGAGCACGAACTTTTGGCCTCTGTTCTCACTGCCGAAGAGCCAGGAGGGAAAGCTGGGGCTGGGAATCTTCAGCACAGTCAGCTTTGCAACGGAGTCACCATCTGTGCTCTCTGAGCTTTCAAACCTAAAAGTGCATTTGAATGCACGATCTCCAGAGCCTGCTCTCGGCTGCCCAGCAGCATAGTGAGTAGAGCACCAACGTTTGGGTTCTGCTCCCACAGTAGAAGAGCCAGGAGGGAAAGATCGTGCTGGGCCTCTTCAGCACACAGTCAGCTTTACAAGGGTGTCAGCATCATGCCTGTTCACTGCTCACTTTCATACGTAAAAGTCTATTTGAATTGTACCTCTCCGGAGCTTGCTCTAGGGGACCCAGGAGCACAGCGAGGAGGGCACGAACGTTTGCCCTCTGTTCCCACAGCCGAAGACGAATGAAAAAAGCTGGTGCTGGGCCTCTTCAGCACCCAGCTTTGCAACGGTGCCTCCATCATTGCAGTTTCTCCTCGGTTTAATGCCTAAAAGACAATTTGAATAAAAACTGGAGGTCACTCTCAGCTGCCCAGCAGCACAGTGAGTAGAGCACGAACGTTTGGCCTCTGCTCCCACATTAGAAGAGAAAAAAGGGAAAGCTGGTGCTGGGATTCTTCAGCACACAGTCAGCTTTACAACGCTGCTTCCATCATTGCTGTCTCTGCTCACTTTCATACCTGAAAGAGAGTTTGAATGAATCCTCTCGGAAGCCTGCCCTCTGCTGCCCAGCAGCACTCTGAGGAGATCATGAACGTCTGGCCTCTGCTCCCACAGCAGAAGAGCCAGGAGAGAAAGCTGCTTCTGGCAATCTTCAGCACATAGTCAGCTTTGCAACTTTGTCACCAGCAGTGCTGTGGCTCCTCGGTTTCATAGCTAAAAGTTCATTTGAGTCGTACCTCTCCGGATGGTGTCTAAGCTGCCCAGCAGCACAGTGAGTAGAGCACAAACGTTTGGCCTCTGCTCACACAGCCGAAGAGCCAGGAGTGAAAGCTTGTGCTACTAATCTTCAGCGCACAGTCAGCTTTGCAAAGGTGCCTCCATTGCTGGTGTCACTGCCCACTTTCAACATGAAAAACCTCTGAATGCATTCGCTCCAGAGCCTGCTCTCGCCTGCGCAGCAGCACAGTGAGTAGAGCATGAACTTTTGGCCTCTGCTCCCACAGCAGAAGAGCCGGGAGGGAAAGCTGGTGCTGGCATTCTTCAGCACAAAGTCAGCTTTGCAACGGTGCCTCCATCATTGCTTTCACTGCTCACTTTCATACCTGAAAGAGAGTTTGAATGAAACCTCTCCGAAGCCTGCACTCTGCTGCCCAGCAACGCAGGGCGTAGATGCAGAAGGTTTGGCTTCTGTTCTCACAGCCGAAGAGGCAGGAGGGAAAGGTGGTGCTAGTGATCTTCAGAACAGAGTCAGCTTTGCAACACTATGTCCATCCTTACTCTCAGGGCTCACTTTCCTACGTGAGTTTGCATTTGAATGCTACCTCTCAGGAGCTTGCTGTCTGCTGCCCAGCAGCACACTGAGTAGGGCACGAACTTTTGGCCTCTGTTCTCCCAGCCGAAGAGCCAGGATTGAAAGCTGGGGCTGGGAATCTTCAGCACACAGTCAGCTTTGCAACGGAGTCACCATCTGTGCTGTCTCTCCTAGCTTTCAAACCTAAAAGTGCATTTGAATGCAAGCTCTCCAGAGCCTGCTCTCGGCTGCCCAGCAGCATAGTGAGTAGAGCACCAATGTTTGGGTTCTGCTCCCACAGTAGAAGAGCCAGGAGGGAAAGCTGGCACTCGGATTCTTCAGCACACAGTCAGCTTTACAACAGTGCCTCCATCATTGCTGTCACTGCTCACTTTCATACCTGAGAGTTTCAATGAAACCTCTCGGAAGCCTGCACTTTGCTGCCCAGCAGCACTCTGAGTAGAGCATGAACTTTTGGCCTCTGCTCCCACAGCAGAAGAGCCAGGATGAAAAGCTGGTGCTGGCATTCTTCAGCACACAGTCAGCTTTGCAACGGTGCCTCCATCATTGCTTTCACTGCTCACTTTCATACCTGAAAGAGAGTTTGAATGAAACCTCTTCGAAGCCTGCACTCTGCTGCCCAGCAACGCAGGGCGTAGATGCAGAAGGTTTGGCTTCTGTTCTCACAGCCGAAGAGGCAGGAGGGAAAGGTGGTGCTAGTGATCTTCAGAACAGAGTCAGCTTTGCAACACTATGTCCATCCTTACTCTCAGGGCTCACTTTCCTACGTGAGTTTGCATTTGAATGCTACCTCTCAGGAGCTTGCTGTCTGCTGCCCAGCAGCACACTGAGTAGGGCACGAACTTTTGGCCTCTGTTCTCCCAGCCGAAGAGCCAGGATTGAAAGCTGGGGCTGGGAATCTTCAGCACACAGTCAGCTTTGCAACGGAGTCACCATCTGTGCTGTCTCTCCTAGCTTTCAAACCTAAAAGTGCATTTGAATGCAAGCTCTCCAGAGCCTGCTCTCGGCTGCCCAGCAGCATAGTGAGTAGAGCACCAATGTTTGGGTTCTGCTCCCACAGTAGAAGAGCCAGGAGGGAAAGCTGGCACTCGGATTCTTCAGCACACAGTCAGCTTTACAACAGTGCCTCCATCATTGCTGTCACTGCTCACTTTCATACCTGAGAGTTTCAATGAAACCTCTCGGAAGCCTGCACTTTGCTGCCCAGCAGCACTCTGAGTAGAGCATGAACTTTTGGCCTCTGCTCCCACAGCAGAAGAGCCAGGATGAAAAGCTGGTGCTGGCATTCTTCAGCACACAGTCAGCTTTGCAACGGTGCCTCCATCATTGCTTTCACTGCTCACTTTCATACCTGAAAGAGAGTTTGAATGAAACCTCTTCGAAGCCTGCACTCTGCTGCCCAGCAACGCAGGGCGTAGATGCAGAAGGTTTGGCTTCTGTTCTCACAGCCGAAGAGGCAGGAGGGAAAGGTGGTGCTAGTGATCTTCAGAACAGAGTCAGCTTTGCAACACTATGTCCATCCTTACTCTCAGGGCTCACTTTCCTACGTGAGTTTGCATTTGAATGCTACCTCTCAGGAGCTTGCTGTCTGCTGCCCAGCAGCACACTGAGTAGAGCACGAACTTTTGGCCTCTGTTCTCACTGCCGAAGAGCCAGGAGGGAAAGCTGGGGCTGGGAATCTTCAGCACAGTCAGCTTTGCAACGGAGTCACCATCTGTGCTCTCTGAGCTTTCAAACCTAAAAGTGCATTTGAATGCACGATCTCCAGAGCCTGCTCTCGGCTGCCCAGCAGCATAGTGAGTAGAGCACCAACGTTTGGGTTCTGCTCCCACAGTAGAAGAGCCAGGAGGGAAAGATCGTGCTGGGCCTCTTCAGCACACAGTCAGCTTTACAAGGGTGTCAGCATCATGCCTGTTCACTGCTCACTTTCATACGTAAAAGTCTATTTGAATTGTACCTCTCCGGAGCTTGCTCTAGGGGACCCAGGAGCACAGCGAGGAGGGCACGAACGTTTGCCCTCTGTTCCCACAGCCGAAGACGAATGAAAAAAGCTGGTGCTGGGCCTCTTCAGCACCCAGCTTTGCAACGGTGCCTCCATCATTGCAGTTTCTCCTCGGTTTAATGCCTAAAAGACAATTTGAATAAAAACTGGAGGTCACTCTCAGCTGCCCAGCAGCACAGTGAGTAGAGCACGAACGTTTGGCCTCTGCTCCCACATTAGAAGAGAAAAAAGGGAAAGCTGGTGCTGGGATTCTTCAGCACACAGTCAGCTTTACAACGCTGCTTCCATCATTGCTGTCTCTGCTCACTTTCATACCTGAAAGAGAGTTTGAATGAATCCTCTCGGAAGCCTGCCCTCTGCTGCCCAGCAGCACTCTGAGGAGATCATGAACGTCTGGCCTCTGCTCCCACAGCAGAAGAGCCAGGAGAGAAAGCTGCTTCTGGCAATCTTCAGCACATAGTCAGCTTTGCAACTTTGTCACCAGCAGTGCTGTGGCTCCTCGGTTTCATAGCTAAAAGTTCATTTGAGTCGTACCTCTCCGGATGGTGTCTAAGCTGCCCAGCAGCACAGTGAGTAGAGCACAAACGTTTGGCCTCTGCTCACACAGCCGAAGAGCCAGGAGTGAAAGCTTGTGCTACTAATCTTCAGCGCACAGTCAGCTTTGCAAAGGTGCCTCCATTGCTGGTGTCACTGCCCACTTTCAACATGAAAAACCTCTGAATGCATTCGCTCCAGAGCCTGCTCTCGCCTGCGCAGCAGCACAGTGAGTAGAGCATGAACTTTTGGCCTCTGCTCCCACAGCAGAAGAGCCGGGAGGGAAAGCTGGTGCTGGCATTCTTCAGCACAAAGTCAGCTTTGCAACGGTGCCTCCATCATTGCTTTCACTGCTCACTTTCATACCTGAAAGAGAGTTTGAATGAAACCTCTCCGAAGCCTGCACTCTGCTGCCCAGCAACGCAGGGCGTAGATGCAGAAGGTTTGGCTTCTGTTCTCACAGCCGAAGAGGCAGGAGGGAAAGGTGGTGCTAGTGATCTTCAGAACAGAGTCAGCTTTGCAACACTATGTCCATCCTTACTCTCAGGGCTCACTTTCCTACGTGAGTTTGCATTTGAATGCTACCTCTCAGGAGCTTGCTGTCTGCTGCCCAGCAGCACACTGAGTAGGGCACGAACTTTTGGCCTCTGTTCTCCCAGCCGAAGAGCCAGGATTGAAAGCTGGGGCTGGGAATCTTCAGCACACAGTCAGCTTTGCAACGGAGTCACCATCTGTGCTGTCTCTCCTAGCTTTCAAACCTAAAAGTGCATTTGAATGCAAGCTCTCCAGAGCCTGCTCTCGGCTGCCCAGCAGCATAGTGAGTAGAGCACCAATGTTTGGGTTCTGCTCCCACAGTAGAAGAGCCAGGAGGGAAAGCTGGCACTCGGATTCTTCAGCACACAGTCAGCTTTACAACAGTGCCTCCATCATTGCTGTCACTGCTCACTTTCATACCTGAGAGTTTCAATGAAACCTCTCGGAAGCCTGCACTTTGCTGCCCAGCAGCACTCTGAGTAGAGCATGAACTTTTGGCCTCTGCTCCCACAGCAGAAGAGCCAGGATGAAAAGCTGGTGCTGGCATTCTTCAGCACACAGTCAGCTTTGCAACGGTGCCTCCATCATTGCTTTCACTGCTCACTTTCATACCTGAAAGAGAGTTTGAATGAAACCTCTTCGAAGCCTGCACTCTGCTGCCCAGCAACGCAGGGCGTAGATGCAGAAGGTTTGGCTTCTGTTCTCACAGCCGAAGAGGCAGGAGGGAAAGGTGGTGCTAGTGATCTTCAGAACAGAGTCAGCTTTGCAACACTATGTCCATCCTTACTCTCAGGGCTCACTTTCCTACGTGAGTTTGCATTTGAATGCTACCTCTCAGGAGCTTGCTGTCTGCTGCCCAGCAGCACACTGAGTAGAGCACGAACTTTTGGCCTCTGTTCTCCCAGCCGAAGAGCCAGGATTGAAAGCTGGGGCTGGGAATCTTCAGCACACAGTCAGCTTTGCAACGGAGTCACCATCTGTGCTGTCTCTCCTAGCTTTCAAACCTAAAAGTGCATTTGAATGCAAGCTCTCCAGAGCCTGCTCTCGGCTGCCCAGCAGCATAGTGAGTAGAGCACCAATGTTTGGGTTCTGCTCCCACAGTAGAAGAGCCAGGAGGGAAAGCTGGCACTCGGATTCTTCAGCACACAGTCAGCTTTACAACAGTGCCTCCATCATTGCTGTCACTGCTCACTTTCATACCTGAGAGTTTCAATGAAACCTCTCGGAAGCCTGCACTTTGCTGCCCAGCAGCACTCTGAGTAGAGCATGAACTTTTGGCCTCTGCTCCCACAGCAGAAGAGCCAGGATGAAAAGCTGGTGCTGGCATTCTTCAGCACACAGTCAGCTTTGCAACGGTGCCTCCATCATTGCTTTCACTGCTCACTTTCATACCTGAAAGAGAGTTTGAATGAAACCTCTTCGAAGCCTGCACTCTGCTGCCCAGCAACGCAGGGCGTAGATGCAGAAGGTTTGGCTTCTGTTCTCACAGCCGAAGAGGCAGGAGGGAAAGGTGGTGCTAGTGATCTTCAGAACAGAGTCAGCTTTGCAACACTATGTCCATCCTTACTCTCAGGGCTCACTTTCCTACGTGAGTTTGCATTTGAATGCTACCTCTCAGGAGCTTGCTGTCTGCTGCCCAGCAGCACACTGAGTAGAGCACGAACTTTTGGCCTCTGTTCTCCCAGCCGAAGAGCCAGGATTGAAAGCTGGGGCTGGGAATCTTCAGCACACAGTCAGCTTTGCAACGGAGTCACCATCTGTGCTGTCTCTCCTAGCTTTCAAACCTAAAAGTGCATTTGAATGCAAGCTCTCCAGAGCCTGCTCTCGGCTGCCCAGCAGCATAGTGAGTAGAGCACCAATGTTTGGGTTCTGCTCCCACAGTAGAAGAGCCAGGAGGGAAAGCTGGCACTCGGATTCTTCAGCACACAGTCAGCTTTACAACAGTGCCTCCATCATTGCTGTCACTGCTCACTTTCATACCTGAGAGTTTCAATGAAACCTCTCGGAAGCCTGCACTTTGCTGCCCAGCAGCACTCTGAGTAGAGCATGAACTTTTGGCCTCTGCTCCCACAGCAGAAGAGCCAGGATGAAAAGCTGGTGCTGGCATTCTTCAGCACACAGTCAGCTTTGCAACGGTGCCTCCATCATTGCTTTCACTGCTCACTTTCATACCTGAAAGAGAGTTTGAATGAAACCTCTTCGAAGCCTGCACTCTGCTGCCCAGCAACGCAGGGCGTAGATGCAGAAGGTTTGGCTTCTGTTCTCACAGCCGAAGAGGCAGGAGGGAAAGGTGGTGCTAGTGATCTTCAGAACAGAGTCAGCTTTGCAACACTATGTCCATCCTTACTCTCAGGGCTCACTTTCCTACGTGAGTTTGCATTTGAATGCTACCTCTCAGGAGCTTGCTGTCTGCTGCCCAGCAGCACACTGAGTAGAGCACGAACTTTTGGCCTCTGTTCTCACTGCCGAAGAGCCAGGAGGGAAAGCTGGGGCTGGGAATCTTCAGCACAGTCAGCTTTGCAACGGAGTCACCATCTGTGCTCTCTGAGCTTTCAAACCTAAAAGTGCATTTGAATGCACGATCTCCAGAGCCTGCTCTCGGCTGCCCAGCAGCATAGTGAGTAGAGCACCAACGTTTGGGTTCTGCTCCCACAGTAGAAGAGCCAGGAGGGAAAGATCGTGCTGGGCCTCTTCAGCACACAGTCAGCTTTACAAGGGTGTCAGCATCATGCCTGTTCACTGCTCACTTTCATACGTAAAAGTCTATTTGAATTGTACCTCTCCGGAGCTTGCTCTAGGGGACCCAGGAGCACAGCGAGGAGGGCACGAACGTTTGCCCTCTGTTCCCACAGCCGAAGACGAATGAAAAAAGCTGGTGCTGGGCCTCTTCAGCACCCAGCTTTGCAACGGTGCCTCCATCATTGCAGTTTCTCCTCGGTTTAATGCCTAAAAGACAATTTGAATAAAAACTGGAGGTCACTCTCAGCTGCCCAGCAGCACAGTGAGTAGAGCACGAACGTTTGGCCTCTGCTCCCACATTAGAAGAGAAAAAAGGGAAAGCTGGTGCTGGGATTCTTCAGCACACAGTCAGCTTTACAACGCTGCTTCCTGAATCCTCTCGGAAGCCTGCCCTCTGCTGCCCAGCAGCACTCTGAGGAGATCATGCACGTCTGGCCTCTGCTCCCACAGCAGAAGAGCCAGGAGAGAAAGCTGCTTCTGGCAATCTTCAGCACATAGTCAGCTTTGCAACTTTGTCACCAGCAGTGCTGTGGCTCCTCGGTTTCATAGCTAAAAGTTCATTTGAGTCGTACCTCTCCGGATGGTGTCTAAGCTGCCCAGCAGCACAGTGAGTAGAGCACAAACGTTTGGCCTCTGCTCACACAGCCGAAGAGCCAGGAGTGAAAGCTTGTGCTACTAATCTTCAGCGCACAGTCAGCTTTGCAAAGGTGCCTCCATTGCTGG
>NW_026913019.1:0-49190 GCF_034315485.1 Pezoporus occidentalis
TGCACATATACACCCCCTATAGGCACATACACACCCCCTATAGGCACATACACACCCCCTATATACATCTATACACCCCCTATAGACACATAGACCCCCTATAGACACACATAGACCCCCTATATACACATATACATCCCCTATAGGCACATACACCCCCTATATACCCATATAGACCCCCTATAGCCACACACAGGCCCCCTATAGACCCCCCCCCGCCCCATAAGCACGCACAGACCCCATAGGGGTTCCCCATGGAAGGCACCGGAGGCAGCAGGAAAAGCCGCAGCAGCCTTTATTTACATGGGGGGGAACCCTGCCCCATAGAGCCCCTATGGGGAGACCCCAAACCCCATAGCGGGTATGGGGCCATAGGGGTGCAGCCCCCCCATAGCGGGTATGGGGCTATAGGGGTCAGCGCACCCCATAGCGGGTATGGGGCTATAGGGGTCAGCTCCCCCCATAGCGGGTATGGGGCCATAGGGGTGCAGCCCCCCCCATAGCGGGTATGGGGCTATAGGGGTGCAGCCCCCCCATAGCGGGTATGGGGCCATAGGGGTGCAGCCCCCCCATAGTGGGTATGGGGCTATAGGGGTGCAGCCCCCCCATAGCGGGTATGGGGCTATAGGGGTCAGCACCCCCATAGCGGGTATGGGGCTATAGGGGTGCAGCGCCCCATAGCGGGTATGGGGCCATAGGGGTGCAGCCCCCCCCATAGCGGGTATGGGGCCATAGGGGTCAGCGCACCCCATAGCGGGTATGGGGCCATAGGGGTCAGCTCCCCCCATAGCGGGTATGGGGCTATAGGGGTCAGCGCCCCATAGCGGGTATGGGGCTATAGGGGTGCAGCCCCCCATAGCGGGTATGGGGCTATAGGGGTCAGCACCCCCATAGCGGGTATGGGGCTATAGGGGTGCAGCTCCCCCCATAGCGGGTATGGGGCTATAGGGGTGCAGCCCCCCCATAGCGGGTATGGGGCCATAGGGGTCAGCGCACCCCCCACAGCGGGTATGGGGCTATAGGGGGTCAGCGCCCCCCATAGCGGGTATGGGGCTATAGGGGTGCAGCGCCCCATAGCGGGTATGGGGCCAAAGGGGTGCAGCTCCCCCATAGCGGGTATGGGGCTATAGGGGTGCAGCGCCCCCATAGTGGGTATGGGGCCATAGGGGTGCAGCTCCCCCCATAGCGGGTATGGGGCTATAGGGGTGCAGCGCCCCATAGCGGGTATGGGGCCATAGGGGTGCAGCGCCCCCATAGCGGGTATGGGGCCATAGGGGTGCAGCCCCCCCATAGCGGGTATGGGGCCATAGGGGTCAGCGCACCCCATAGCGGGTATGGGGCTATAGGGGTGCAGCGCCCCCCATAGCGGGTATGGGGCTATAGGGGTCAGCTCCCCCCATAGCGGGTATGGGGCCATAGGGGTCAGCGCCCCCATAGCGGGTATGGGGCTATAGGGGTCAGCTCCCCCCATAGCGGGTATGGGGCCATAGGGGTCAGCGCCCCCATAGCGGGTATGGGGCCATAGGGGTGCAGCTCCCCCCCAGCACAAGGGGGGGGGTAATAAATACAACTCCATTGACACTGCTCTAAAAGCATTGGGGGGGGCCCAGAGATGGGGGGTGCCCCATAGAGAGGGTTCTCCCTTGTCCCTGTGGGGTGCCCCATAGAGGAGGTGCGCCCATGTCCCTATAGGGTGCCCAGTAGAGGGGGTGCCCCCTTGTCCCTATGGGGCGCCCCACATAGGGGTTGTCCGCATGTTCCTATGGGGCGCCCCATAGAGGAGGAGCCCCCATGTCCCTATGGGGCGCCCCATAGAGGAGCCCCTGTGTCCCTATGGGGTGCCCCATAGAGGAGGAGCCCCTATGTCTCTATGGGGCACCCCATAGAGGAGGAGCCCCGATGTCCCTGTGGGGTGCCCCATAGAGGAGGTGCGCCCATGTCCCTATGGGGCGCCCCACATAGGGGTTGTCCGCATGTTCCTATGGGGTGCCCCATAGATGGGTTGTCCCCAGTCCCTATGGGGTGCCCCACAGAGGAGGAGCCCCCCAATCCCTATGGGGCGTCCCACATAGGGGTTGTCCGCATGTCCCTATGGGGCGCCCCATAGAGGAGGAGCCCCCCACTCCCTATGGGGCACCCCATAGAGGAGGAGCCCCCCAGTCCCTATGGGGCGCCCCACATAGGGGTTGTCTGCATGTCCCTATGGGGCACCCCATAGAAGAGGAGCCCACCAGTCCCTATGGGGCACCCCACAGAGGAGTTGTCCCCAGTCCCTATGGGGCGCCCCATAGAGGAGGAGCCCCCAGTCCCTATAGGGCGCCCCACAGGGAAGGAGCCCCGATGTAACTATGGGGCGCCCCATAGAGGAGGAGCCCCCATGTCCCTATGGGGCGCCCCACATAGGGGTTGTCCGCATGTTCCTATGGGGCGCCCCACAGATAAGGAGCCCCAATGTCCCTATGGGGCGCCCCATAGAAGAGGAGCCCCTCACTCCCTATGTGGCGCCCCACAGAGGAGGAGCCCCCCAGTCCCTATGGGGCGCCCCACAGAAAAGGAGCCCCCATGTCCCTATAGGGCACCCCATAGAGGAGGAGCCCCCAGTCGCTATGGGGCGCCCCACAGAGGGGTTTTCCGCAAGTTCCTATGGGGCGCCCCACAGAGGGGTTGTCCCCAGTCGCCATGGGGCGCCCCATAGAAGAGGAGCCCCCCAGTCCCTATGGGGCGCCCCACAGAGGAGGAGCCCCCATGTCCCTATGGGGCGCCCCATAGAGGAGGAGCCCCCCAGTTCCTATGGGGCGCCCCACAGAGAAGGAGCCCCCATGTCCTTATGGGGTGCCCCATAGAGGAGGAGCCCCAATGTCCCTATGGGGCGCCCCATAGAGGAGGAGCCCCCATGTCCCTATGGGGCGTCCCACATAGGGGTTGTCCGCATGTTCCTATGGGGCGCCCCATAGAGAAGGAGCCCCCATGTCCCTATGGGCGCCCCACAGAGGGGTTGTCCCCAGTCGCTATGGGGCGCCCCATAGAAGAGGAGCCCCCCAGTCCCTATGGGGCACCCCACAGAGAAGGAGCCCCGATGTCCCTATGGGGCGCCCCACAGAGGAGGAGCTCCCATGTTCCTATGGGGAGAAGGAGCCCCCATGTCCCTATGGGGCACCCCACATAGGGGTTGTCCGCATGTCCCTATGGGGCGCCCCATAGAGGAGGAGCCCCCCAGTCCCTATAGGGCACCCCATAGAGGAGGAGCCCCCAGTCGCTATGGGGCGCCCCACATAGGGGTTTTCCGCATGTCCCTATGGGGCGCCCCACAGAGGAGGAGCCCCCCAGTCCCTATGGGGCGCCCCATAGAGGAGGAGCCCCCCACTCCCTATGGGGCGCCCCACAGAGGAGGAGCCCCCATGTCCCTATGGGGCGCCCCACAGAGGAGGATCTCCCATGTCCCTATGGGGCACAACACAGAGGGGTTGTCCCCAGTCGCCATGGGGCGCCCCATAGAAGAGGAGCCCCCCAGTCGCCATGGGGCGCCCCACATAGGGGTTGTCTGCATGTCCCTATGAGGCGCCCCATAGAAGAGGAGCCCACCAGTCCCTATGGGGCACCCCACAGAGGAGTTGTCCCCAGTCCCTATGGGGCACCCCACAGAGGGGTTGTCCCCAGTCGCTATGGGGCGCCCCATAGAAGAGGAGCCCCCAGTCGCCATGGGGCGCCCCTGCGGCCGGGCCCTAGCACTCCGGGGGGGGCCCGAAGCTCTTCCTGCAGTCCAAGGCCTTGGAGCTGGGGGGCTGCGCCCGGCGCTGCCGCAGCTGCTCCCGGCCCCGGCTCCCGGCCAGGCGGGCGAAGGCGGCTTTGTATTTACGGTCGAAGGCCGCTGGGGGGCGGGCGTGAGCAGGGCCCGAGCCTGCCCCATAGCACCCAGAGCCTGACCCATAGCACCCATAGCACCCAGAGCCTGCCCCATAGCACCCAGAGCCTGCCCCATAGCACCCAGAGCCTGACCCACGGCACCCAGAGCCTGCCCCATAGCACCCAGAGCCTGACCCACAGCACCCAGAGCCTGCCCCATGGCACCCAGAGCCTGCCCCATAGCACCCAGAGCCTGCCCCATAGAGCCCCACAGCCTGCCCCATAGCACCCAGAGCCTGCCCCATAGCACCCATTGCACCCAGCGCCTGCCCCAGAGCACCCCATAACCTGCCCCATAGCACCCAGAGCCTGCCCCACAGAGCCCCATCGCCTGCCCCATAGCACCCATAGCACCCCATCGCCTGCCCCATAGCATCCCATCACCTGCCCCATAGCACCCAGAGCCTGCACCACAGAGCCCCATCGCCTGCCCCATAGCACCCACTGCACCCAGCGCCTGCCCCAGAGCACCCCATAACCTGCCCCATAGCATCCCATCACCTGCCCCATAGCACCCCATCACCTGCCCCATAGCACCCATAGCACCCCATTGCCTGCCCCATAGCACCCCATCGCCTGCCCCATAGCACCCATAGCACCCCATCGCCTGCCCCATAGCACCTGCCCCATAGCACACCCATAGCACCCCATCGCCTGCCCCATAGCACCCATAGCACCCCATCACCTGCCCCATAGCACCCATAGCACCCCATCGCCTGCCCCATAGCACCCCATCGCCTGCCCCATAGCACCCATAGCACCCCATCGCCTGCCCCATAGCACCCATAGCACCCCATCACCTGCCCCATAGCACCCATAGCACCCCATCACCTGCCCCATACCCCCCCAACCCCTTACCAATATCCACGTGCTCCCTGCCCAGCGCCGCCAGCGTCAGGAACAGGATTTCCCTATAGATGCTCCTATGGGGCAGGCGCGCGGTGACCCCCATTGCAATGGGGCGGGGGGGGATCTATGGGGCAGAGGGGGAGGGTCCCGGTACCTCGGTGGGGGCAGGGCCCCGCCGGGGGTGTCGAGCAGGAGGGCGATGGCTTTGTGCACCTCGCCCAGCCCCACATGGCTCAGCACCGCCTCCAGGAAGGCCAAGGAGAAGGGGGCGCCGTGGGGCAGGAGCGAGGGGAAGCGCGTGGGGACGTGGCCTGGGGGGGACAGGGACGGAGGGAGACCCATAGGGACCCATAGGGACCCATAGGGACCCATAGAGACACATAGAGACACATAGAGACCCATAGAGACTCCATAGGGACCCATAGAGACACATAGAGACACATAGAGACACATAGGGACACATAGAGACACATAGAGACTCCATAGGGACCCATAGAGACTCCATAGGGACCCATAGAGACCCATAGGGACCCATAGGGACCCATAGAGACCCATAGGGACACATAGAGACCCCATAGGGACCCATAGAGACCCCATAGGGACCCATACAGACTCCATAGGGACCCATAGAGACCCATAGGGACCCATAGGGACCCATAGAGACCCATAGGGACACATAGAGACCCATAGGGACCCATAGAGACCCCATAGAGACCCATAGAGACCCATAGAGACCCATAGGGACCCATAGGGACCCCATAGGGACCCATAGAGACCCATAGAGACCCATAGAGACCCCATAGGGACCCATAGGGACCCATAGAGACACATAGAGACCCACAGAGACCCATAGTGACCCCATAGGGACCCATAGAGACCCATAGAGACCCACAGAGACCCATAGAGACCCACAGAGACCCATAGTGACCCCATAGGGACCCATAGAGACCCATAGAGACCCATAGAGACCCCTTAGGGACCCATAGGGACCCCATAGGGACCCATAGAGACCCATAGAGACCCACAGCGCCACACTGCGCAGCACAGTGCCCCACAGAGACCCATAGCGCCCCACTGTGCCCCATAGAGACCCATAGCACCCCCGAGACCCACAGCGCCCCACAGCACCCCACAGGCCCCACAGTGCCCCATTGCACCCCCCAGTGCCCCATAGAGCCCCCCAGAGTCCCAGAGAGACCCACAGCGCCACAATGCGTAGCATAGTGCCCCACTGTGCCCCATAGAGACCCATAGCACCCCCGAGACCCACAGTGCCCCATAGCGCCCCCCAGTGCCCCATAGCGCCCCATAGCGCCCCACAGCGCCCCCCAGTGCCCCATAGCGCCCCATAGCACCCCACAGCGCCCCACAGCGCCCCCCAGTGCCCCATAGCACCCCATAGCGCCCCCCAGTGCCCCATAGCGCCCCATAGCGCCCCAGAGTCCCACAGAGACCCACAGCGCCACACTGCGTAGCACAGTGCCCCACATAGCGCCCCACTGTGCCCCACAGAGACCCATAGCACACCTGAGACCCCCAGTGCCCCACAGCACCCCACTGCACCCCACAGGCCCCACAGCGCCCCCCAGTGCCCCATAGCGCCCCATAGCGCCCCATAGAGACCCATAGCACCCCAGAGACCCACAGCGCCCCATTGCACCCCACAGGCCCCACAGTGCCCCACTGCGGCCCCCAGTGCCCCACAGCGCTCCATAGCGCCCCCCAGTGCTCCATAGCGCCCCCCAGTCCCATAGAGACCCACAGCGCCACATTGCGTAGCATAGTGCCCCACATAGCGCCCCACTGTGCCCCAGAGACCCATAGCACCCCAGAGACCCACAGTGCCCCACAGCGACCCCAGTGCCCCATAGCGCCCCCCAGTGCCCCACAGTGCCCCACTGCGCCCCCCAGTGCCCCCCAGCGCCCCATAGCGCCCCATAGCAACCCCCAATGCCCCATAGCGCCCCATAGCGCCCCATAGCAACCCCCAGTGCCCCATAGCGCCCTATAGCGCCCCCCAGTGCCCCATAGTGCCCCATAGCGCCCCCCAGTGCCCCACAGCGCCCCATAGCGCCCCCCAGTGCCCCATAGCGCCCCATAGCACCCCAGAGATCCACAGTGCCCCACAGCACCCCACTGTACCCCACAGTGCCCCACAGCGACCCCAGTGCCCCACAGCGCCCCCCAGTGCCCCATGGCGCCCCATAGCGCCCCCCAGCGCCCCATAGCGCCCCCCAGTGCCCCATAGCGCCCCATAGCGCCCCACAGTGCCCCACAGTGCCCCACTGCGCCCCCCAGTGCCCCATAGCGCCCCATAGCCCCCCACTCACTGTGCAGGCGCCAGAGCACGTAAAGGGGGGGGGAGGCGTCGGGCTCTGGGGCCAGGACGTCCCAAAGGAGCCGCACGCGGACGTGGGGGGAGCCCGGGGGGGGCGGCTGGGGGGGGGGGAGGGGGGACCCCAAAACCTCCTCAGAGCAGCCCCGGGACCCCCCCCCCCCATTGCCCCACAACCACCCCATAGCGCCCATAACCCCCCATTGCCCCATAACCCACCCCATAACCCCCCATTGCCCCATAACCACCCCATAACCCCCCATTGCCCCATAACCCACCCCATAACCCCCCATTGCCCCATAACCACCCCATAACCCCCCCATTGCCCATAACCACCCCATAACCCCCCATTGCCCCATAACCCACCCCATAACCCCCCATTGCCCCATAACCACCCCATAACCCCCCCATTGCCCCACAACCACCCCATAACCCCCCATTGCCCCACAACCACCCCATAACCCCCCATTGCCCCATAACCACCCCATAACCCCCCATTGCCCCATAACCCACCCCATAACCCCCCATTGCCCCATAACCACCCCATAACCCCCCATTGCCCCATAACCCCCCATTGCCCCATAACCACCCCATAACCCCCCATTGCCCCATAACCACCCCATAACCCCCCATTGCCCCATAACCACCCCATAACCCCCCATAGCCCCATAACCCACCCCATAACCACCCCATTGCCCCACAACCACCCCATAACCCCCCACTGCCCCATAACCCACCCCATAACCCCCCCATTGCCCCATAACCCCCCATTGCCCCATAACCCCCCATAACCCCCCCATTGCCCCATAACCACCCCATAACCCCCCATTGCCCCATAACCAACCCCATAACCCCCCATTGCCCCATAACCACCCCATAACCCCCCATTGCCCCATAACCCCCATTGCCCCATAACCCCCCATTCCCCCCATTGACCCCCATAACCACCCCATACCCCCCATTGCCCCATAACCCCCCATAACCCCCATTGCCCCATAACCCCCCCATTGCCCCACAACCCACCCCATAACCCCCCATTGCCCCATAACCAACCCATAACCCCCCACTGCCCCATAACCAACCCCATAACCCCCCATTGCCCCATAACCACCCCATAACCCCCCCATTGCCCCCCATAACCCCCCCATTGCCCCCCATAACCCCCCCATAAACCCCCATTGCCCCACAACCACACCATAACCCCCCATTGCCTCATAACCCCCCATTGCCTCATAACCCACCCCTCATTACCCCGTAACCCGATAACCTCCCATCACCCCATAACCCACCCCATAACCCACCCCCATCACCCCATAACCCCCCCATATCACCCCATAACCCACCCATATCACCCCATACCCCCCCCATAACCCCATAACCCACCCCCCATCACCCCATAACTCCCCCCATCGCCCCATAACCCACCCCATATCATGCCCCGTAACCCCCCATCACCCCATAACCCACCCCATAACCCACCCCTCATCACCCCATAACCCCCCATCACCCCATAACCCCACCCCGTATCATGCCCCATCCCTGCCCCACACCCCCCATAACCCCATCACCCCATAACCCCATCACCCCATAACCCCCCCATATCACACCCCATACCCCCCCATCACCCCATAACCCCCCATCATCTCATAACCCCCCATAACCCCCCATCACCCCATAACCCACCCCATAACCCACCCCTCATCACCCCATAACCCCATCTCCCCATACCCCCCCATCACCCCCTAACCCCACCCCGTATCATGCCCCATACCTGCCCCACACCCCCCATAACCCCATCACCCCATAACCCCCCATAACCCCCCCATCACCCCATAACCTCCCCCCGTTACCTCTCTGCTCCCCCCTCCGTGGGGCAGGGGCAGGAGCTGCTGGGGCAGCGCCGAGGGCAGCGCCAGGCGCCGGAAGAACCACAACAAATTCCAGTAGAGGATTGGCCGCGCCCCCCGCAGCGCCGCCCCCGCCAGCGCCGCGCCCCCCTCGGCCTCCAGCGCCCGCTCCAGCTCCTTGCGGAGAACCAGGGGGCTCAGGTACGGGAAGGAAGAGCGGTCCTGGAGGGGGGGGGAGAGAGAGATGGGGGGGGTGAGGATGGGGGATGGGGGGGAGAATGGGGGATGGGGGGTGGGGGTTAGGGGGGGAGAATGGGGGGAATGGGGAAGGAATGGAGGGGAAATGTGGGGGGATGGGGGGGAGAGAGGTGGGAATGGGGGGGATGGGGGGGGATGGGGGGGAAATGTGGGGGGATGGGGGGGAGAGAGAGGGGGAATGGGGGGGATGGGGGATGGGGGATGGGGGGGGAGAGAGAGGGGAGGATGGGGGGTGAGAATGGGGGGGGTGTGGGGGGAATGGATGGGGGGCAATGGGGGGGGATGGGGAGGGGGAGAGAGGGGGGGATGGGGGGGGATGGGGGGGAGAGAGAGAATGGGGGATGGGGGGGATGGGGGGGGTGGGGGATGGGGGGGGAGAATGGGGTTTGGGGGGGGGAGAGAGAGAGGGGGATGGGGGATGGGGGACAAGGGGGGAGAGGGGGAAATGGGGGGGATGGGGGGGAGAGAGGGGGATGGGGGGGTGAGAGAGAGGGATGGGGGGAAGGGGGGGAGGGGGATGGGGGGGAGAGAGGGGGAATGGATGGGGGGATGGGGGGGAGGGGGATGGGGGGAATGGGGGGGAAATGGGGCTGCAGGGGGGGCGGTAGAGAGGGGGCAATGGGAGTGCAGGGGGGGTGCAGTGGGGCTGCAGTGGCAATGGGGGTTCAATGGCAATGGGGGTGCAGTGGGGGTGCAATGGGGGTACAATAGCAATGTGGGTGCAGTGGCGGGGGGGTGCAATGGGGATGCAATGGGGGTGCAATGTGGGTGCAATGGCAATGGGGGTACAATGGGGGTGCAGTGGGGATGCAGTGGGGGTGCAGTGGCAATGGGGGTGCAATGGGGATGCAGTGTCAATGTGGGTGCAGTGGCAATGGGGATGCAATGGGGGTGCAGTGTGGGTGCAGGGTCAATGTGGGTGCAGTGTGGGTGCAGTGGCAATGGGGATGCAATGTGGGTGCAGTGTGGGTGCAGTGCCGGGGGGTGCCCGCAGGGGGCGGTACCGAGGCGGCTCCGTTGCTCCCTTCCCCGTCGGCCTCATCCAGCTCCAGGCAGCGGCGGCGGTCGCTGAGCACCGGGCCCGGGGGGGGGCTGGGGGCGGAGGGGTCCGGCTCGGGGGGGCTGGGGGGGGAGGAGGAAAAAGAGGGGGGGGGGATGGAGGGGACCCCACAGCCCCCACAAGGGGGGGGGTGGGGTCGAGGGGGGGGGTGAAGGATGCGAAGGGGGGGGCTTAGGGATACTGGGATGGATGCGGGATGCTGGGGGCTTCCCAGTGATGGGGGTGGGGGGATCCAGTGGGAAGCAAAGGGGGATGCTGGGGACACTGGGAATACTGGGATGGATTCGGGATGCTGGGGGCTACCCCAGATGCTGGGGTGGGGGGATCCAGTGGGAAGCAAAGGGGGATGCTGGGGACACTGGGAATACTGGGATGGATGCGGGATGCTGGGGGCTTCCCAATGATGGGGGTGGGGGGATCCAGTGGGAAGCAAAGGGGGATGCTGGGGACACTGGGAATACTGGGATGGATTCGGGATGCTGGGGACACAAGGGAGACACTGGGGACACTGGGAATACTGGGATGGATTCGGGATGCTGGGGGGTTCCCAATGATGGGGGGGGGGGGCATCCAGTGGGAAGCAAAAAGGGGGCTTAGGAACACTGGGAATACTGGGATGGATTCGGGATGCTGGGGACACAAGGGAGACACTGGGGACACTGGGAATACTGGGATGGATGTGGGATGTTGGGGACACAAGGGAGACATTAGGAACACTGGGAATACTGGGATGGATGTGGGATGCTGGGGGCTTCACCCAATGAGGGGGCCTGGGGGCATCCAGTGGGAAGCAAAACGGGGGCTTAGGAACACTGGGAACACTGGGATGGATTCGGGATGCTGGGGGCTTCCTAATGATGGAAGGGCTTGGGGATCCAGTGGGAAGCAAAGGGGGATGCTGGGGACACAAAGGGGACACTGGGAATACTGGGATGGATGTGGGATGCTGGGGTCAGCTCCCAGAGGATACAAGGACGGGGTAATCCAGTGGGAATCAAAGAGGGATATTGGGATGGATGCAGGATGCTGGGGTCTGCTCCCAGAGGATGCAAGGATGAAGGATGCAAAGGGGGGGATTGGGACCAGCGGGATGGATGCGGGATGCTGGGGTCAGCTCCCAGAGGATGCAAGGATGAAGGATGCAATGGGGGGGATTGGGACCAGCGAGGACACCGGGATGGATGCGGGATGCTGGGGTCTGCTCCCAGAGGATGCAAGGATGAAGGATGCAATGGGGGGGATTGGGACCAGCGGGATGGATGCGGGATGCTGGGGTCTGCTCCCAGAGGATGCAAGGATGAAGGATGCAAAGGGGGGGATTGGGACCAGCGGGATGGATGCGGGATGCTGGGGTCTGCTCCCGGAGGATGCAAGGATGAAGGATGCAATGGGGGGGATTGGGACCAGCGGGATGGATGCGGGATGCTGGGGTCTGCTCCCAGAGGATGCAAGGATGAAGGATGCTAAGGGGGGGATTGGGACCAGCGGGATGGATGCGGGATGCTGGGGTCTGCTCCCAGAGGATGCAAGGATGAAGGATGCAAAGGGGTGGATTGGGACCAGCGGGATGGATGCAGGATGCTGGGGTCTGCTCCCAGGGGATGCAAGGATGAAGGATGCAAAGGGGTGGATTGGGACCAGCGGGATGGATGCGGGACGCTGGGGCTGCGGGCGCTGGGTACCCGTGGGGCTGCTGGAAGCGCCGGATCTCGATGCTGAGGAAGGGCAGGAAGGGGCGGGCGCAGAAGGGGCAGGTGCTGGTGAGCGTGGAGTCGTCCGAGCTCCATCCCGCCATCACCTCCTCGTCGTAGACCAGCGCCCCACAGGCCTGGCACCGCGAGCAGCTCGACAGCAGCACCTGCCCCATAGAGAGCCATGGGGCGGAGGGAGGGAGGTGGGGGGGCAGGATGGGACCGCCCCCCCCCCCCCCCCGTGCTCACCTCCATAGCGGGGGGCTCCTCCTCCGGAGCCCCATGGGGATCGGAGGCTTTGGGAACGCCGGAGCTTCCCAGGGAGGGGTCGGAGAGGTCCAGGTCGCTGCCCAGGGATGCGGAGCTCTGAGGGATACAGGGCAGGGAGCACGGAGCTGAACGGGGCACGGGGAGCAGCCATAGGGATGGGGGAGCAGGTCCCATAGGAGCCAGGCTGGGAGCGCTGGGGAGGGAGGTCAGAGAGGCTGCCAGGGGGTGATGGGGATGCAGGGATGCTCGGGGATGCACTGGGATACAGGGATGCTCGGGGATGCGGGGATGCAGGTATGCTAGGGGATACAGGGATGCTCGGGGATGCGGGGATGCAGGTATGCTAGGGGATACAGGGATGCTCGGGGATACAGGGATGCTCAGGGATGCAGGGATGCTCAGGGATACAGGGATGCACTGGGATACAGGGATGATCAGGGATACAGGGATGCTCTGGGATACAGGGTACTCAGGGATACAGGGATGCTCAGGGATACAGGGATGCTCTGGCATACAGGGATGCTCGGGGATACAGGGATGCTCAGTCATAAAGGGATGCTCGGGGATACAGGGATGCTCGGGGATACAGGGATGCTCGGGGATGCAGGGATGCTCGGGGATACAGGGATGCACTGGGATACAGGGATGATCAGGGATACAGGGATGCTCTGGGATACAGGGTACTCAGGGATACAGGGATGCTCAGGGATACAGGGATGCTCTGGCATACAGGGATGCTCGGGGATACAGGGATGCTCAGTCATAAAGGGATGCTCGGGGATACAGGGATGCTCGGGGATACAGGGATGCTCGGGGATACAGGGTACTCAGGGATACAGGGATGCTCGGGGATACAGGGATGCTCAGTGATAAAGGGATGATCAGGGATACAGGGATGCTCAGGGATACAGGGATGCTCGGGGATATAGGGATGCTCGGGGATACAGGGATGCTCGGGGATGCAGGGATGCTCGGGGATGCAGGGATGCTCAGGGATACAGGGATGCTCGGGGATGCAGGGATGCTCGGGGATACAGGGTACTCAGGGATGCAGAGATGCTCGGGGATACAGGGATGCTCGGGGATGCGGGGATGCTCGGGGATGCAGGGATGCTCGGGGATACAGGAATGCTCAGGGATACAGGGATGCTCAGGGATACAGGGATACCGTGGGATACAGGGATGCTCGGGGATACAGGAATGCTCAGGGATACAGGAATGCTCAGGGATACAGGGATGCTCAGGGATACAGGGATACCGTGGGATACAGGGATGCTCGGGGATATAGGGATGCTCGGGGATGCAGGGATGCTGCAGAGGGACCTTCCTCAGGGATAGGACAAGGAGTGAGGGGTTCAAATTGGAACAGGGGGGTTTTGGCTGGACCCAGGGAAGTTCTTCCCTGTGAGGGTGGGGGGACACTGGGATGGGTTGAATGGAGAAGGTTTGGATGCCCCATGCCTGGCAATGCTCAAGGCCAGCTTGGACCAACCTGCCCTATGGACACTGCCCCTTCCCATGGATCTGAATGAGCTTTATCCCACCCATCCCACTCCATCCCATCCCACCCCATCCCATCCATTCCAACCCATCCCATTCCATTCCATCCCATCCCACACATTTTATCCCATCCATCCCATCCACCCCATCCCCATCCCATGCATCCCACCCCACCCCATCCATCCCACCCCACTCCATCCCATCCCACCCCATCCCATCCATTCCCACCCATCCCATTCCATTCCATCCCATCCCACTCATTTTATCCCATCCACCCCATCCCCATCCCATGTTTCCCACCCCACCCCATCCATCCCATCCCACCCCACCCCATCCATTCCAGCCCATCCCATTCCATTCCATCCCATCTCACCCATCCTATCCCATCCACCCCATCCGTCCCATTGATCCCTACCCACCCATCCCATCCCACCCCATCCCATTCCATTACATCCCTACCCACCCATCCTATCCCATCCCACCCATCCTATCCCATCCATCCCATCCACCCCATCCCCTCCCCATCCCATCCATCCCATCCACCCCATCCCCATCCCATCCCATCCATCCCATCCCCACCCCATCCCATCCCATCCCACCCCATCCCCATCCCATTGATCCCCACCCACCCATCCCATCCCACCCATTCCAGCCCATCCCATCCCACCCCATGCATCCCATTCCATTCCAGCCCATCCCACCCATCCCATCCCATCCCATCCATCCTATTCCATCCATCCCATCCACCCCACTCCACCCCATCCATCCCACCCCATCCCATCCATCCCATCCCATCCCATCCATCCCATTGATCCTTACCCATCCCATCCCATCCACCCCACCCCACCCCACCGATCCCTCCCCACGCCGCACCCCACGGGTTACCTCGGATGCATTGGACTCCGGTCGCTGCCGGGACCTCAGCAACGACCCCATGGGGCTGCGGCGTGGGGCGGGGGGGGGGTCCCCCTCCCAGGGGCCGGGGGGGGCCGGGGGGGCCGGGCCCCTCTTCCCGGGGGACAGGAGCTGCTGGAGCTTGGCCGCCAGCCCCCGGCGCGGCGTCGCCGCCCCCCCCCCGGCCTCCTCCGCACCCGAGGGGCTCCCATGGGGAGGGGGGGGCGGGGGGGAGGCGGCGGCAACGGGGGGATGGGGTGGGGGGGGTGGGGGCGGCCCCGGGACCCCCCCTTGGGAGCCCTCGGGCCGGGGGGCGCCGACGCTGCCGCTCCTCTGCAGCCGCGGCGCCGGGGGGGGGTCCTGGAGGCTGCGCCCGGCCCACGTGGTTTGGCGCTGCAGGGGGGGCCGGGGGGCTGCGGGGGGGGACAAGGGGTGGGCAATGGGGTCAGTGGCGGACAATGGGGGTCTGTGGGGGTCAACGGGGGTCTATGGGGGTCTATGGGGTCATCGAGGGTCAATGAGGGTCAATGGGAGTCAATGAGGGTCAATGGGAGTCAATGGGGGTCAATGGAGGTCTATGGGGTCAATGGAGGTCTATGGGGTCAATGGAGGTCTATGGGGGTCTATGGGGTCAATGGAGGTCTATGGGGTCAATAGGGTCATCGAGGGTCAATGAGGGTCAATGGGAGTCAATGAGGGTCAATGGAAGTCAATGGGGGTCTATGGGGTCAATAGGGTCATCGAGGGTCAATGAGAGTCAGTGGGAGACAATGGGGGTCTGTGGGGTCAATGGGGGTCTATGGGGTCAATAGGGTCATTGAGGGTCAATGAGGGTCAATGGGAGACAATGGGGGTCTATGGGGTCAATGGGGGTCTATGGGGTCAATAGGGTCATCGAGGGTCAATGGGAGTCAATGAGGGTCAATGGGAGTCAATGGGGGTCAATGGGGGTCTATGGGGTCAATGGGAGTCAATGGGGGTCAATGAGGGTCAACGGGGTCAGTGGGTATCAATGGGAGTCAATGAGGGTCAATGGAAGTCAATGGAAGTCAATGGGGTCAGTGGGTATCAATGGGAGTCAATGAGGGTCAATGGAAGTCAATGGGGGTCAATGAGGGTCAATGGGAGTCAATGAAGGTCAATGGAAGTCAATGGGGGTCAATGAGGGTCAATGGAAGTCAATGGGGGTCAATGAGGGTCAATGGGAGACAATGAGGGTCAATGGAAGTCAATGGGGGTCAATGAGGGTCAATAGGGTCAGTGAGTATCAATGGAAGTCAATGGGGGTCAATAGGGGTCAGTGAGTGTCAATGGGGACAATGAGTGTTGGTGGTCAATGGGATTAAAGAGAGTCAATGAGCATCAATGAGGGTCAACGGGGGTCAATGAGGGTCAATGGGGGTCAATGAGGGTCAATGGGGGTCAGTCAGGGTCAATGGGAGTCAATGGGGTCAATGGCTGTCACAGGAGTGTCAATGGGAGTTGATGACTGTCAATGTGGTGTCACTGGAAGTCAATGAGAGTCAATGGCTGTCAATGGGAGGCCATGGGAGTCAATGGCTGTCAATGGGAATCAACGGCTGTCAATGGGTATCAATAGGTGTCAGTAGGGATCAATGGTTGTCAATTGGAGTCAATGGCTGTCAATGGGAATCAATGGCTGTCAATGGGAATCAACGGCTGTCAATGGGGGTCAATGGGAGTCAATGGGGGTCAATGGGAATCAACGGCTGTCAATGGCTGTCAATGGGGTCAACGGCTGTCAATGGCTGTCAATGGGGTCAATGGCTGTCAATGGGGGTCAATGGCTGTCAATGCGAATCAAGGCCTGTCAATGGGGGTCCATGGCTATCAATGGCTGTCAATGGGGGTCAATGGCTGTCAATGTGGTGTCATTGGGAGTCAATGAGAATCAATGGGTGTCAATGGGAGTCCATGGCTGTCAATGGGGTCAATGCCTGTCAATGGGGGTCAATGGTCGTCAATGAGTGTCAATGGGTATCAATGGCTGTCAATGGGATTCAATGGCTGTCAACGGCTGTCAATGGGGTCAATGGCTGTCAATGGCTGTCAACAGCTGTCAATGGGGGTCAATGGCTGTCAATGTGAATCAAGGCCTGTCAATGGGGGTCAATGGGTATCAATGGGTATCAATGGCTGTCAATGGGGGTCAACGGCTGTCAGTGGGGTCAATGGCTGTCAATGTGGTGTCATTGGGAGTCAATGAGAATCAATGGGTGTCAATGGGAGTCCATGGCTGTCAATGGGGTCAATGCCTGTCAATGGGGGTCAATGGTTGTCTATGGGAATCAACGGCTGTCAATGGGTATCAATGGCTGTCAATGGGGGTCAATGTTTGTCAATGTGGTGTCATTGGGAGTCAATGAGAGTCAACGGCTGTCAATGGGGTCAATGGCTGTCAATGGGGGTCAATGGCTGTCAATGGGGTCAATGCCTGTCAATGGGGGTCAATGCTCATCAATGGGTATCAATGGCTGTCAATGGGAGTCAATGGCTGTCAACGGCTGTCAATGGGGTCAATAGCTGTCAATGGGAATCAACAGCTGTCAATGGGGGTCAATGGGTATCAATGGCTGTCAATGGGTATCAATGGCTGTCAATGGCTGTCAATGGGGGTCAATGGCTGTCAATGTGGGTCAATGGGGGTCAATGATCGTCAATGGGGGTCAATGGCTGTCAATGACTGTCAATGGGGATCAATGGCTGTCAATGACTGTCAATGGGGGTCAATGGCTGTCCATGCCCCGTTCCCCCCCCCATCACCTACCCCCCTCAATGCCGGTGCCTCCTTGGCGCTGGCGCTGCCGCAGGGGCTGCCGGAACCGCGCCGCCCCCAGCACCACGTTGCGGAGCTTGGCCCAGCGCCGCCGCGCGCTCTGGGTGCCCGAGGGCCACTTGCTCTCCAGCACCGCCTGCACCGGGTGGGTGGGGGGGGGGCCACAGCGATCAGCACCCATTGGGACACCCCCCCTTCATCCCCATCCCCATCACCATCACCTTGTTGTAGTAACCGTAGGTGACGGCGTTGGGGACGATGCCGGCGCGCTTCATCTCCAGCATCACGCGCACCGAGAGCACGGGCTCCCCGTACTGCCCGCAGAGCTGGAGCAGGACGCGGTAACACACCTATGGGGCGGGGAGGAGACCCATTAAAGGGGTCTGGGACCCCTAAGCACCCCCCCGCTTTGGTACCCACCTCATCGGGCAGCACCACTCGGTGAGCCTCCATGCGGCGCAGGACGTCGTAGGCCAAGTGCAGCGCGGGCAGCTTGGCCGGCGCGGCGCGGACGTGGGTGGGCAGGTAAAGGAACCAGAGCCCATAGCAGTGCCCCAGCAGGCACCGGCCCCACATGTCGGGGACCGAGGAGTACTTCTGGGCCACGCGCTGGGCCATCTTCATCTCCTATGGGGAGGAAGAGGAGGCAGTGATGGAGAAATGGGGGGGGGTGATGATGATGATGAGCATCCTGCATCCCGCGCCGGCCCCACTGACCTGCTTGGTGCGGCATGGGGCTGGGCTGCTGGGGGCACTGCTCCGGGCCTGGCACAACTGAGCCACCAAGGGGTCCCGGGGGGGCTCCAGGAGCTCGGGGCACAGCGTGGGGAAGCCATCGTAGCTATGGGGTGAATGGGGGGGGGTTATGGGGTGAGGTGGGGTAGGCGCAATGGGGAGATGATGGGGATAAAGGTGGGGGGCTCACTGGTATTTGGCGGGCAGCTCGGAGCCGTCGGGGGCCACCGGTTGCTCCGGGGGGGTGATGAAGACGGTGTGCTCCCCCCCCCGAGCATCGTCCAGCTCCAGCAATGGGGTGTCCTCAGGCTTCTCTAGGTCCGGCTGTACCTGGGCATGGAGATGGGGGGGTCAATGGGGATGGGGGGGGTCAATGGGGATGGGGGGGTCAATGGGGATGGGGGGGGTCAATGGGGATGGGGGGGTCAATGGGGATGGGGGGGTCAATGGGGATGGGGGGGTCAATGGGGATGGAAGGGTTAATGGGGATGGGGGGGGCAATGGGGATGGGGGGGGCTATGGGGATGGAAGGGGGCAATGGGGATGGAGGGGTCAATGGGGATGGGGGGTCAATGGGGATGGGGGGGTCAATGGGGGGGGGGGTCAATGGGGATGGGGGGGTCAATGGGGATGGGGGGGTCAATGGGGATGGGGGGGTCAATGGGGATGGAGGGGGTCAATGGGGATGGGGGGGTTCAATGGGGATGGGGGGGTCAATGGGGCTGGGGTGTCAATGGCAATGGGGGTGTTGGTGATGGGGGTGTCAATGGCAATGGAGGTGTCAATGGGGCTGGGGCTGTCAATGGGGCTGGAGGTGTCAATGGGGCTGGGGCTGTCAATGGGGCTGTGGTGTCAATGGCAATGGAGGCGTCAATGGGGCTGGGGCTGTCAATGGGCCTGGAGGCGTCAATGGGGCTGGGGGTGTCAATGGAGATGGGGGCATCAATGGGGCTGGAGGTGTCAATGGGGCTGGGGCTGTCAATGGGGCTGGGGGTGTCAATGGCAATGGAGGCGTCAATGGGGCTGGGGCTGTCAATGGGGCTGGGGGTGTCAATGGCAATGGAGGCGTCAATGGGGCTGGGGCTGTCAATGGGCCTGGAGGCGTCAATGGGGCTGGGGGTGTCAATGGAGATGGGGGCATCAAAGGGGCAGGAGGTGTCACTGGGGCTGGGGCTGTCAATGGGGCTGGGGGTGTCAATGGCAATGGAGGCGTCAATGGGGCTGGGGCTGTCAATGGGGCTGGGGGTGTCAATGGCAATGGAGGCGTCAATGGGGCTGGGGGTGTCAATGGAGATGGGGGCGTCAATGGGGCTGGGGCTGTCAATGGAGATGGGGGCGTCAATGGGGCTGGGGCTGTCAATGGCAATGGATGTGTCAATGGGGCTGGGGCTGTCAATGGGGCTGGGGGTGTCAATGGCAATGGAGGCGTCAATGGGGCTGGGGGTGTCAATGGAGATGGGGGCGTCAATGGGGCTGGGGCTGTCAATGGCAATGGATGTGTCAATGGGGCTGGGGCTGTCAATGGCAATGGATGTGTCAATGGGGCTGGGGCTGTCAACGGAGATGGGGGCGTCAATGGGGCTGGGGGTGTCAATGGCAATGGAGGCGTCAATGGGGCTGGGGGTGTCAATGGAGATGGGGGCGTCAATGGGGCTGGGGCTGTCAATGGCAATGGATGTGTCAATGGGGCTGGGGGTGTCAATGGGGCTGGGGTGTCAATGGGGCTGGGGCTGTCAACGGAGATGGGGGCGTCAATGGGGCTGGGGCTGTCAATGGCAATGGATGTGTCAATGGGGCTGGGGGTGTCAATGGGGCTGGAGGTGTCAATGGGGCCGGGGGTCACTGCCGCCCCACTTTGTCCACGCAGGAGTCGAAGAAGTCGAGGGCGGGCTCGCGGTCGGCGCCGAAGGAGCGCTCCTCGATGAACTGCGCGAAGAGCTGCGTGCGCAGGAGCTGCGCGTAGAAACGCTGCTCCCCCCGGTCCCGCGAGCGCAGGAACCCTGCGGCACGGGGGGCAATGGGGCCATGGGGGGTGATGGGGGGGTTTGGGTGCTGCGGGCACCGGAGGGGTTGGGGGAACCAATGGGAGATGGAAGTGCCCCAAACTGTGTTCATCCCGTGTCGTGTCCCTATGGAATTGTGGTTATAGGGGTGATCCCATCCCCATCCCCATTCCATTTCCCTATGGAATCGTGGTTATGGGGGGGTTGACCCATCCCCATCCCATCCCATTTCCCTATGGAATCGTGGCTAGGGGGGGTGATCCCATCCCCATCGCATCCCATTTCCCTATGGAATCGTGGTTACAGGGGGGGTGATCCCATCCCCATCCCATTTCCCTATGGAATCGTGGTTATAGGGGGTGATCCCATCCCCATCCCATCCCATTTCCCTATTGAATCGTGGTTATAGGGGGGTGATCCCATCCCCATCCCATCCCGTGTCCCTATGGAATCGTGGTTATAAGGGGGTGATCCCATCCCATTTCCCTGTGGAATCATGGTTATAGGGGGGTGATCCCATCCCCATCCCACCCCATGTCCCTATGGAATCGTGGCTATGGGGGGGTTGACCCATCCCCATCGCATCCCATGTCCCTATGGAATCGTGGTTATAGGGGTGATCCCATCCCCATCGCATCCCATGTCCCTATGGAATCGTGGTTATAGGGGGGTGATCCCATCCCCATCCCATCCCATTTCCCTATGGAATCGTGGTTATAGGGGGGTGATCCCATCCCCATCCCATCCCGTGTCCCTATGGAATCGTGGTTATAGGGGCGATCCCATCCCCATCCCACCCCATATCCCTATGGAATCGTGGTTATGGGGGGGTTGACCCATCCCCATCCCACCCCGTGTCCCTATGGAATCGTGGCTATGGGGGGTTTCAACCCACCCCACCCCTATGGCACCCCCCCACAGGTGGTGTCTCCCCTCCCCTCCCCCCCCAGCTGTCTCCCCCCCACCCCACTGATGTTGTCTCTCTCTCCCCCCCTCCCCCCCATAGATGTTGTCGCCCCCCTCCCCCCCCAGATGTTATCCCCCCCCTCCCCCCATAGATGGTGCTGTCCCCTCCCCCCATGGATGCAGGTGTCGCCCCTCCCCCTCACCGTGCAGCTCGAACAGGCTCTAGGGGTCGCCGCTCCCCTCCCCCACAGATGTTATCTCCCCTCCCCCATGGCTGCTGTGGCCCCTCCCCCTCACCGTGCATCTCGAAGAGGCTCTGGGGGTCGCAGCTCCCCTCCCCCATAGATGCTGCTGTGGCCCCTCCCCCATAGATGTTATCTCCCCTCCCCCCCATGGCTGCTGTGGCCCCTCCCCCTCATGGTGCATCTCGAAGAGGCTCTGGGGGTCGCTGCTCCCCTCCCCCACAGATGATGCTGTCCCCTCCCCCATAGATGCAGGTGTCTCCCCTCCCCCATGGATGCTGTCTCCCTTCCCCCATAGATGATGCTGTGGCCCCTCCCCCATGGCTGCTGTGGCCTCTCCCCCATGGATGCAGGTGTCTCCCCTCCCCCACAGATGATGCTGTGGCCCCTCCCCCATGGCTGCTGTGGCCCCTCCCCCATGGCTGCTGTGGCCCCTCCCCCACAGATGATGCTGTGGCCCCTCCCCCATGGCTGATGCAGGTGTCTCCCCTCCCCCTCACCGTGCATCTCGAAGAGGCTCTGGGTGTCTCCCCTCCCCCATAGATGATGCTGTGGCCCCTCCCCCATGGATGCTGTGGCCCCTCCCCCATAGATGTTATCTCCCCTCCCCCACAGCTGATGCTGTGCCCCTCCCCCTCACCGTGCATCTCGAAGAGGCTCTGGGTGTCTCCCCTCCCCCACAGATGATGCTGTGGCCCCTCCCCCATGGCTGCTGTGCCCCTCCCCCTCACCGTGCATCTCGAAGAGGCTCTGGGTGTCTCCCCTCCCCCATGGCTGCTGTGGCCCCTCCCCCATAGCTGATGCTGTCCCCTCCCCCCCGGGTGCTGTGCCCCTCCCCCTCACCGTGCATCTCGAAGAGGCTCTGGGTGTCTCCCCTCCCCCATAGCTGATGCTGTGGCCCCTCCCCCATGGCTGATGCAGGTGTCTCCCCTCCCCCTCACCGTGCATCTCGAAGAGGCTCTGTGTTTCGCTGCGCTGCCCCGGGCCGGGCCGCACGGGCCGCAGGAAGGGGCGGTACCCGCGCAGCGCGCACGCCATGAAGCGCAGGAACGCGGCCTGCGCGCGTAGCTCCGCCCCCCCGCCACGCCCCGCCCCTGGCCCCGCCTCCGCATCGCTCGGATCCAGCCCAAGCTCCGCCTCCTCGGCCGGCGGCGGGAACGCTGCGGGGGGGGGGGGGGGGGGGTTATGGGGGGTAAAGGGGTTAGGGGGGGTAAAGGGGTTATGGGGGGGTAAAGGGGTTATGGGGGATAAAGGGGTTATGGGGGTAAAGGGGTTATGGGGGTAAAGGGGTTATGGGGGTAAAGGGGTTATGGGGGGGTAAAGGGGTTATGGGGGTAAAGGGGTTATGGGGTACAAAGGGGTTATGGGGGTACAAAGGGGTTATGGGGGGATAAAGGTGTTATGGGGGGCAAAGGGTTATGGGGGGGTAAAGGGGTTATGGGGGTACAAAGGGGTTATGGGGGGTAAAGGGGTTATGGGGGGGTAAAGGGGTTATGGGGGGGAAAGGGGTTATGGGGGGTAAAGGGGTTATGGGGGGTAAAGGGGTTATGGGGGATAAAGGGGTTATGGGGGTAAAGGGGTTATGGGGTACAAAGGGGTTATGGGGGTAAAGGGGTTATCGGGGGAAAACGGTTCTGGGGGTACAAACGGGTTATGGGGGGTAAAGGGGTTATAAAGGGGGGGGTACAAAGGGGTTATGGGGGTTATAAAGGGGTTATGGGGGTACAAAGGGGTTATGGGGGTACAAAGGGGTTATGGGGGGTAAAGGGGTTATGGGGGTACAAAGGGGTTATGGGGGGTAAAGGGGTTATGGGGGGTAAAGGGGTTATGGGGGTACAAAGGGGTTATGGGGGGTAAAGGGGTTATGGGGGGTAAAGGGGTTATGGGGGTACAAAGGGGTTATGGGGGGTAAAGGGGTTATGGGTACAAAGGGGTTACAAAGGGGTTATGGGGGGTAAAGGGGTTATGGGGGTACAAAGGGGTTATGGGGGGAAAGGGGTTATGGGGGGTAAAGGGGTTAAGGGGGGGATAAAGGGGTTATGGGGGTAAAGGGGTTATGGGGTACAAAGGGGTTATGGGGGTACAGAGGGGTTATGGGGGGGAGAAGGGGTTATGGGGGGTAAAGGGGTTATGGGGGTACAAAGGGGTTATGGGGGGTACAAAGGGGTTATGGGGGTACAAAGGGGTTATGGGGGTACAAAGGGGTTATGGGGGGGAAAGGGGTTATGGGGGGTAAAGGGGTTATGGGGGTACAAAGGGGTTATGGGGGGGAAAGGGGTTATGGGGGGTAAAGGGGTTATGGGGGGTAAAGGGGTTATGGGGGGGTAAAGGGGTTATGGGGGTACAAAGGGGTTATGGGGGTACAAAGGGGATATGGGGGGTAAAGGGGTTATGGGGGGATAAAGCGGTTATGGGGGTACAAAGGGGTTATGGGGGGTAAAGGGGTTATGGGGGTAAAGGGGTTATGGGGGGATAAAGCGGTTATGGGGGTACAAAGGGGTTATGGGGGGATAAAGGGGTTATGGGGGTACAAAGGGGTTATGGGGGTACAAAGGGGTTATGGGGGGTAAAGGGGTTATGGGGGGTAAAGGGGTTATGGGGGTAAAAAGGGGTTATGGGGGGTAAAGGGGTTATGGGGGGAGAAAGGGGTTATGGGGGATAAAGGGGTTATGGGGGTACAAAGGGGTTATGGGGGGTAAAGGGGTTATGGGGGTACAAAGGGGTTATGGGGGTAAAGGGGTTATGGGGGTACAAACGGGTTATGGGGGGGTAAAGGGGTTATGGGGGTAAATGGGTTATGGGGGTACAAAGGGGTTATGGGGGGTAAAGGTGTTATGGGGGGATAAAGGGGTTATGGGGGTACAAAGGGGTTATGGGGGTACAAAGGGGATATGGGGGGTAAAGGGGTTATGGGGGGATAAAGCGGTTATGGGGGTACAAAGGGGTTATGGGGGGTAAAGGGGTTATGGGGGTAAAGGGGTTATGGGGGGATAAAGCGGTTATGGGGGTACAAAGGGGTTATGGGGGGATAAAGGGGTTATGGGGGTACAAAGGGGTTATAGGGGTACAAAGGGGTTATGGGGGTACAAAGGGGTTTTGGGGGTCCCCCTGCACCCCTCACTCACAGTCCTGCAGCTGCTGGGCCACGTCCTGCAGCGTGGCCAAGAGCACCTTGCAGGGCCGGCGGGGCAGCGCCCGCGGGGGCAGCAGCTTCCGCTCCTCGCTCCTGCTGGGATACGGGATACGGGGGGGATGTGGGGATGCGCATCCTGGTCCCCATCCATCATCCATCATCATCCAATCATCATCCATCATCATCCATCATCCATCATCCATCATCCATCATCCATCATCCATTATCCATCATCATCCATCATCCATCATCCATTATCCATCATCATCCATCATCCATCATCATCCATCATCCATCATCCATTATCCATCATCATCCATCATCCATCATCATCCATCATCCATCATCATCCATCATTCATCCATCCATCATCCATCCATCCATCATCCATCATCCATCCATCATCATCCATCATCCATCATCCATCATCATCCATCCATCATCATCCATCATCCATCATCCATCCATCATCCATCATCATCCATCATCCATCATCCATCATCATCCATCATCATCCATCATCCATCATCCATCCATCATCCATCCATCATCCATCATCCATCATCCATCATCCATCATCCATCATCCATCATCATCCATCATCATCCATCATCCATCATCCATCCATCATCCATCATCATCCATCATCCATCATCCATCATCATCCATCATCATCCATCATCCATCATCCATCCATCATCCATCCATCATCCATCATCCATCCATCATCCATCCATCCATCATCCATCCATCATCCATCATCCATCCATCCATCATCCATCATCATCCATCATCCATCATCCATCATCATCCATCATCCATCCATCCATCATCATCCATCATCCATCCATCATCCATCCATCCATCATCATCCATCATCCATCATCCATCATCCATCCATCATCCATCATCATCCATCATCATCCATCCATCCATCATCCATCATCCATCCATCATCCATCCATCCATCATCATCCATCATCCATCATCCATCATCCATCCATCATCCATCATCATCCATCCATCATCCATCATCCATCATCCATCATCCATCCATCATCATCCATCCCCCTCCCTCCCCCCGCGCTGTGGGGCCGGGCCCTCACTGGGACACGGTGTTGGTGTCCAGGTCCACGCAGACCACGTCCCGGGGGGGCTGATGGAGGTCGAAGTAGCTGGAGTGGAGCCCCACGATGAAGGGCACCGGGGCGCTGAGCACGTCGGCCAGCGCCAGCGGGCACAGGGGGATGTAGGGGCACTGCCAGCGCAGGGGGAAGATCATCTGGGGGGCAGGGCGTGGGTTGGGGGGGCAGCCGCCGGCAGGGCTCCGCCAGCCCCACTGCGCCCACGGGCAGCGCCTGACAACCGCCTGGGAGCACCCCGAACCCATTTCCCTCATTTCCCACCCATTTCCCTCATTTCCAACCCATTTCCAACCCATTTCCAACCCATTTCCAACCCATTTCCAACCCATTTCCCACCCGTTTCCCTCATTTCCAACCCATTTCCAACCCATTTCCAACCCATTTCCAACCCATTTCCAACCCATTTCCCCCATTTCCAACCCATTTCCCCCATTTCCAACCCATTTCCTACCCATTTCCAACCCATTTCCAACCCATTTCCCCCATTTCCAACCCATTGCCCCCATTTCCAACCCATTTCCCCCATTTCCAACCCATTTCCAACCCATTCCCAACCCATTTCCAACCCATTTCCAACCCATTTCCCCCATTTCCAACCCATTTCCTACCCATTTCCAACCCATTTCCAACCCATTTCCCCCATTTCCAACCCATTGCCCCCATTTCCAACCCATTCCCAACCCATTTCCAACCCATTTCCAACCCATTTCCCCCATTTCCAACCCATTTCCAACCCATTTCCCACCCATTTCCAACCCATTTCCAACCCATTTCCCACCCATTTCCAACCCACTTCCAACCCATTTCCCCCATTTCCAACCCATTTCCAACCCGTTTCCAACCCATTTCCAACCCGTTTCCAACCCGTTTCCAACCCGTTTCCAACCCATTTCCAACCCATTTCTAACCCATTTCCCACCCATTTCCAACCCATTTCCAACCCATTTCCCCCATTTCCAACCCATTTCCCCCATTTCCAACCCGTTTCCAACCATTTCCAACCCGTTTCCAACCCATTTCCAACCCGTTTCCAACCCATTTCCCACCCATTTCCAACCCATTTCCAACCATTTCCCACCCATTTCCCCCATTTCCAACCCATTTCCAACCCATTTCCCTCATTTCCAACCCATTTCCAACCCATTTCCCACCCATTTCCAACCAATTCCCACCCATTTCCCCCATTTCCAACCCATTTCCCACCCATTTCCAACCCATTTCCCCCATTTCCAACCCATTTCCAACCCATTTCCCCCATTTCCCACCCATTTCCAACCCATTTCCAACCCATTTCCCCCATTTCCAACCCATTTCCCACCCATTTCCAACCATTTCCAACCCATTTCCAACCCATTTCCCCCATTTCCAACCCATTTCCAACCCATTTCCAAACCATTTCCCCCATCTCCAACCCATTTCCAACCCATTTCCCCATTTCCCACCCATTTCCAACCATTTCCAACCCATTTCCCCATTTCCCACCCATTTCCCACCCATTTCCAACCCATTTCCCCCATTTCCAACCATTTCCAACCCATTTCCTACCCATTTCCAACCATTTCCAACCCATTTCCCCCATTTCCAACCATTTCCAACCCATTTCCCCCATTTCCAACCATTTCCAACCCATTTCCCACCCATTTCCAACCCATTTCCCACCCATTTCCCACCCATTTCCAACCCGTTTCCAACCCATTTCCCCCATTTCCAACCATTTCCAACCCATTTCCCACCCATTTCCCACCCATTTCCCCCATTTCCCACCCATTTCCAACCCATTTCCCACCCATTTCCAACCCATTTCCAACCCATTTCCCCCATTTCCAACCATTTCCAACCCATTTCCCACCCATTTCCAACCCATTTCCCACCCATTTCCCCCATTTCCCACCCATTTCCAACCCATTTCCCACCCATTTCCCCCATTTCCCACCCATTTCCAACCCGTTTCCAACCCATTTCCCCCATTTCCAACCCATTTCCAACCCATTTCCAACCCATTTCCCACCCATTTCCAACCCATTTCCCCCATTTCCAACCCATTTCCAACCATTTCCCATCCATTTCCAACCCATTTCCCACCCATTTCCAACCATTTCCAACCCATTTCCAACCATTTCCCACCCATTTCCCCCATTTCCAACCCATTTCCAACCCATTTCCCACCCATTTCCAACCCATTTCCAACCCATTTCCAACCCATTTCCCACCCATTTCCAACCCATTTCCCACCCATTTCCAACCCGTTTCCAACCCATTTCCCCCATTTCCCACCCATTTCCCTCATTTCTAACCCATTTCCAACCCGTTTCCAACCCATTTCCAACCCATTTCCCACCCATTTCCAACCCATTTCCCCCATTTCCAACCCATTTCCAACCCGTTTCCAACCCATTTCCCCCCCATTTCCAACCATTTCCAACCCGTTTCCAACCATTTCCAACCCATTTCCAACCCATTTCCCTCATTTCCAACCCATTTCCAACCCGTTTCCAACCCATTTCCAACCCATTTCCAACCCATTTCCAACCATTTCCAACCCATTTCCCTCATTTCCAACCCATTTCCAACCATTTCCCACCCATTTCCAACCCATTTCCAACCCATTTCCAACCATTTCCCACCCATTTCCCCCATTTCCAACCCATTTCCAACCCATTTCCCACCCATTTCCAACCCATTTCCAACCCATTTCCAACCCATTTCCCACCCATTTCCAACCCATTTCCCACCCATTTCCAACCCGTTTCCAACCCATTTCCCCCATTTCCAACCCATTTCCAACCCATTTCCCACCCATTTCCCTCATTTCTAACCCATTTCCAACCCGTTTCCAACCCATTTCCAACCCATTTCCCACCCATTTCCAACCCATTTCCCCCATTTCCAACCCGTTTCCAACCATTTCCAACCCATTTCCCTCATTTCCAACCCATTTCCAACCATTTCCAACCCATTTCCAACCCATTTCCAACCCATTTCCAACCCATTTCCCACCCATTTCCAACCCATTTCCCCCGTTTCCAACCCATTTCCCCCATTTCCAACCATTTCCCACCCATTTCCAACCATTTCCAACCCATTTCCCCCATTTCCAACCATTTCCAACCCGTTTCCAACCCATTTCCAACCCATTTCCCTCATTTCCAACCCATTTCCCTCATTTCTAACCCATTTCCAACCCATTTCCCCCCCATTTCCAACCATTTCCAACCCATTTCCCCCATTTCCAACCCGTTTCCAACCCATTTCCAACCATTTCCAACCCATTTCCCCCATTTCCAACCCATTTCCAACCCATTTCCAACCCATTTCCAACCCATTTCCCTCATTTCCAACCCATTTCCCACCGATTTCCCCCATTTCCAACCCATTTCCAACCATTTCCAACCCATTTCCAACCCATTTCCAACCATTTCCCACCCATTTCCCACCCATTTCCCCCATTTCCCCATTTCCCACCCATTTCCAACCCATTTCCAACCCATTTCCCCCATTTCCAACCCATTTCCAACCCATTTCCCACCCATTTCCAACCCATTTCCCCCATTTCCAACCCATTTCCAACCCATTTCCAACCCATTTCCCACCCATTTCCAACCCATTTCCCCCATTTCCAACCATTTCCCACCCATTTCCAACCATTTCCAACCCATTTCCCCCATTTCCAACCATTTCCAACCCATTTCCAACCCATTTCAACCCATTTCCAACCATTTCCAACCCATTTCCAACCATTTCCAACCCATTTCCCCCATTTCCAACCATTTCCCACCCATTTCCAACCATTTCCAACCCATTTCCCTCATTTCCAACCCATTTCCAACCCATTTCCCCCATTTCCAACCATTTCCCACCCATTTCCAACCCATTTCCAACCCATTTCCCCCCCGTTTCCCACCCGTTTCCAACCCATTTCCAACCCATTTCCCACCCATTTCCAACCCATTTCCAACCCATTTCCAACCCATTTCCCACCCATTTCCAACCCATTTCCAACCCATTTCCCACCCATTTCCAACCCATTTCCCACCCATTTCCCACCCATTTCCCACCCATTTCCAACCCATTTCCAACCCATTTCCAACCCATTTCCAACCCATTTCCCACCCATTTCCAACCCATTTCCCCCCCATTTCCAACCATTTCCAACCCATTTCCCCCATTTCCAACCCATTTCCCCCATTTCCAACCTTTTCCAACCCATTTCCCACCCATTTCCAACCCATTTCCAACCCATTTCCAACCCATTTCCAACCCATTTCCAACCCATTTCCCACCCATTTCCAACCCATTTCCCCCCCATTTCCAACCCATTTCCCCCATTTCCAACCTTTTCCAACCCATTTCCAACCCATTTCCAACCCATTTCCCACCCATTTCCAACCCATTTCCAACCATTTCCAACCCATTTCCCCCATTTCCAACCCATTTCCAACCCATTTCCAACCCATTTCCCCCCCATTTCCCACCCATTTCCCACCCATTTCCAACCCATTTCCCCCATTTCCAACCCATTTCCCCCGTTTCCAACCCATTTCCCACCCATTTCCCACCCATTTCCCACCCATTTCCCACCCATTTCCAACCCATTTCCAACCCATTTCCTACCCATTTCCAACCATTTCCAACCCATTTCCCCCATTTCCAACCATTTCCAACCCATTTCCCCCATTTCCAACCATTTCCAACCCATTTCCCACCCATTTCCAACCCATTTCCCACCCATTTCCAACCCATTTCCCCCATTTCCAACCCATTTCCCCCGTTTCCAACCCATTTCCCACCCATTTCCCACCCATTTCCCACCCATTTCCAACCCATTTCCAACCCATTTCCTACCCATTTCCAACCATTTCCAACCCATTTCCCCCATTTCCAACCATTTCCAACCCATTTCCCCCATTTCCAACCATTTCCAACCCATTTCCCACCCATTTCCCACCCATTTCCAACCATTTCCAACCCGTTTCCAACCCATTTCCAACCCGTTTCCAACCCATTTCCAACCCATTTCCCTCATTTCCAACCCATTTCCCCCATTTCCAACCATTTCCCACCCATTTCCAACCATTTCCAACCCGTTTCCAACCCATTTCCAACCCATTTCCCACCCATTTCCCACCCATTTCCAACCCATTTCCCACCCATTTCCCACCCATTTCCAACCCATTTCCCACCCATTTCCCACCCATTTCCCACCCATTTCCAACCATTTCCAACCCATTTCCAACCCATTTTCAAGCCATTTGCCCCATTCCCTCCCTCTCCCCCCATGTTTCCCTATGGGGTCGGTGCCCCCCCATTGCCCCAGCCCCATTCCCCCCCACACGCGCTATGGGGCCGGTGCCCCCCATCCCCCCACACCCGCTATGGGGCCGGTGCCCCCCCATTGCCCCAGCCCCATTCCCCCCCATGTTCCCCTATGGGGCCGGTGCCCCCCATTGCCCCAGCCCCATTCCCCCCCCCACCCGCTATGGGGCCGGCGCCCCCCCATTGCCCCAGCCCCATTCCCCCCCATGTTTCCCTATGGGGCCGGTGCCCCCCCATTGCCCCAGCCCCATTCCCCCCCATGTTCCCCTATGGGGCCGGTGCCCCCCATTGCCCCAGCCCCATTCCCCCCCCTCTCCCCCCATGTCCCCTATGGGGCCGGCGCCCCCCCATTCCCCCCCATGTCCCCTATGGGGCCGGTGCCCCCCATCCCCCCACACGCGCTATGGGGCTGGTGCCCCCCCATCCCCCCACATGCGCTATGGGGCCGGTGCCCCCCATTTCCCCCCACACCCGCTATGGGGCTGGTGCCCCCCCATTGCCCCAGCCCCATTCCCCCCCATGTTCCCCTATGGGACCAGTGCCCCCCCCATTGCCCCAGCCCCATTCCCCCCCATGTTCCCCTATGGGGCCGGCGCCCCCCCATTGCCCCAGCCCCATTCCCCCCCCTCTCCCCCCATGTCCCCTATGGGGCCGGTGCCCCCCCATGTCCCCTATGGGGCCGGTGCCCCCCATCCCCCCACATGCGCTATGGGGCCGGTGCTCCCTCATTGCCCCAGCCCCATTCCCCCCCATGTTTCCCTATGGGGCCGGTGCCCCCCCATTCCCCCCCATGTTCCCCTATGGGGCCGGTGCCCCCCATTGCCCCCCATGTTCCGCTATGGGGCCGGTGCCCCCCCATTGCCCCCCATGTTCCGCTATGGGGCCGGTGCCCCCCATTGCCCCAGCCCCATTCCCCCCCATGTTCCGCTATGGGGCCGGTGCCCCCCATTGCCCCCCATGTTCCGCTATGGGGCCGGTGCCCCCCATTGCCCCCCATGTTCCGCTATGGGGCCGGTGCCCCCCATCCCCCCATGTTCCGCTATGGGGCCGGTGCCCCCCATCCCCCCATGTTCCGCTATGGGGCCGGTGCCCCCCATTGCCCCCCATGTTCCCTATGGGGCCGGTGCCCCCCATTGCCCCCCATGTTCCGCTATGGGGCCGGTGCCCCCCATTGCCCCCCATGTTCCGCTATGGGGCCGGTGCCCCCCCATTGCCCCCCATGTTCCGCTATGGGGCCGGTGCCCCCCATTGCCCCCCCTGTTCCGCTATGGGGCCGGTGCCCCCCATCCCCCCATGTTCCGCTATGGGGCCGGTGCCCCCCATTGCCCCCCATGTTCCGCTATGGGGCCGGTGCCCCCCAGTGCCCCCCATGTTCCGCTATGGGGCCGGTGCCCCCCATTCCCCCCCATGTTCCGCTATGGGGCCGGTGCCCCCCCATTGCCCCCCATGTTCCCCTATGGGGCCGGTGCCCCCCCATTCCCCCCACACGCGCTATGGGGCCGGTGCCCCCCCATTGCCCCCCATGTTCCACTATGGGGCCGGTGCCCCCCCATTCCCCCCCATGTTCCGCTATGGGGCCGGCGCCCCCCATCCCCCCACACGCGCTATGGGGCCGGCGCCCCCCATCCCCCCACACGCGCTATGGGGCCGGCGCCCCCCATCCCCCCACACGCGCTATGGGGCCGGCGCCCCCCATCCCCCCACACCCGCTATGGGGCCGGTGCCCCCCATTCCCCCCCATGTTCCGCTATGGGGCCGGTGCCCCCCATTGCCCCCATGTTCCGCTATGGGGCCGGTGCCCCCCATTCCCCCCCATGTTCCGCTATGGGGCCGGTGCCCCCCATTGCCCCCCATGTTCCGCTATGGGGCCGGTGCCCCCCATTGCCCCCCATGTTCCGCTATGGGGCCGGTGCCCCCCATTGCCCCCCATGTTCCGCTATGGGGCCGGTGCCCCCCATCCCCCCATGTTCCGCTATGGGGCCGGTGCCCCCCATTGCCCCCCATGTTCCGCTATGGGGCCGGTGCCCCCCATCCCCCCATGTTCCGCTATGGGGCCGGTGCCCCCCATTGCCCCCCATGTTCCGCTATGGGGCTCACCGCCACCAGCGCCTCCCCCACGGCCGTGAGCAGGTCGGGGCGCCGCGAGTGCAGGAGAACTTTGTGCTCCGTGAGCACGGCCACGAGCAGCGCCACGGCCGTGCCCGGCCCCACGGCGCGCAGCAGCCCCAGGAAGCTCGCGCCGCTGGGGGGCAGAGGGGTGGGGATGAGGGGGGGGCGGGGGTGGGGCGGGGGGGTGGGGCAGGGATGTGGGGCAGGGGGGTGGGGCGGGGGGGCGGGGGTGGGGCAGAGGGGTGGGGATGAGGGGTGGGGATGAGGGGGGGGCGGGGGTGGGGCAGAGGGGTGGGGCTGAGGGGTGAGGCAGGGGTGGGGCGGGGGTGGGGCAGGGGGGTGGGGCAGGGGGGTGGGGCTGAGGGGTGGGGCGGGGGGGTGGGGCAGGATTGGGGCAGAGGTGTTGGGCAGGGATGTGGGGCTGAGGGGTGGGGCAGGGGTGTGGGGCAGGGGCGTGGGGCAGGATTGGGGCAGAGGAGTGGAGCAGGGGTGTGGGGCACGGGGGTGGGGCTGAGGGGTGGGGCTGAGGGGTGGGGCAGGGGGCTGGGGCGGGGGTGGGGCTGAGGGGTGGGGCAGAGGGGTGGGCCACGGGTGTGGGGCAGGAGCGTGGGGCAGAGGATTGGGGCAGAGGCGTGGGGCAGAGGCATGTGACAGAGCTATGGAGCAGAGGCGTGGGGCAGGGATGTGGGACAGGGATGTGGGGCAGGGGTGTGGGGCAGGGGTGTGGGGCAGGGATGTGGGGCAGAGGCGTGGGGCAGAGCCATGGAGCAGAGCCATGAGGCAGAGGTGTGGGGCAGGGATGTGGGGCAGGGATGTGGGGCAGAGGTGTGGGGCAGAGGCGTGGGGCAGGGGCGTGGGGCAGGGATGTGGGGCAGGGATGTGGGGCAGGGATGTGGGGCAGGGATGTGGGGCAGAGGCGTGGGGCAGAGGTGTGGGGCAGGGATGTGGGGCAGGGATGTGGGGCAGGGATGTGGGGCAGGGATGTGGGGCAGAGGCGTGGGGCAGAGGCGTGGGGCAGGGATGTGGGACAGGGATGTGGGGCAGGGGTGTGGGGCAGGGGTGTGGGGCAGGGATGTGGGGCAGAGGCGTGGGGCAGAGCCATGGAGCAGAGCCATGAGGCAGAGGTGTGGGGCAGGGATGTGGGGCAGGGATGTGGGGCAGAGGTGTGGGGCAGAGGCGTGGGGCAGAGGCGTGGGGCAGGGATGTGGGGCAGGGATGTGGGGCAGAGGCGTGGGGCAGAGGTGTGGGGCAGGGATGTGGGGCAGGGATGTGGGGCAGGGATGTGGGGCAGGGATGTGGGGCAGAGGCGTGGGGCAGAGGCGTGGGGCAGGGATGTGGGGCAGGGATGTGGGGCAGGGATGTGGGGCAGGGATGTGGGGCAGAGGAGTGGGGCAGGGATGTGGGGCAGGGATGTGGGGCAGGGATGTGGGGCAGGGACGCGGCGCTCGGAGCATCCCTCGCGTGCATCCGGCCCGGTCCCAGCCCCCAAAGCCGGGTCCCCTTCGGCCCCTACCTGAGCGGCAGTGGGGAGGCAACGGGGCGGCAGAGCAGGACGCTGTCATAGGGGGACATCTGGGGGGATATGGGGTGGAAAGGGGGCATAAGGGGGGACACACATCTATGGGGCAGACACATCTATAGGGGACACACATCTATGGGGCAGACACATCTATAGGGGACACACATCTATGGGGCAGACACATCTATAGGGGACACACATCTATGGGGCAGACACATCTATAGGGGACACACATCTATGGGGCAGACACATCTATAGGGGACACACATCTATGGGGCAGACACATCTATAGGGGACACACATCTATGGGGGAACACATATATGGGGGAACACATATATGGGGGTCACACATCTATAGGGGACACACATCTATGGGGCAGACACATCTATGGGGCAGACACATCTATAGGGGACACACATCTATGGGGCAGACACATCTATAGGGGACACACATCTATGGGGCAGACACATCTATAGGGGACACACATCTATGGGGCAGACACATCTACAGGGGACACACATCTATGGGGCAGACACATCTATAGGGGACACACATCTATGGGGCAGACACATCTATAGGGGACACACATCTATGGGGCAGACACATACATGGGGGAACACACATATATATATAGGGGGCACACATCTATAGGGGACACACATCTATGGGGCAGACACATATACGGGGCACACACATCTATAGGGGGACACACATATATAGGGGGCACACACATCTATGGGGGGCACACATCTATGGGGGGACGCACATCTATAGGGGGACACACATACATGGGGCACACACATATATAGGGGGCACACATCTATAGGGGTCACACATATATAGGGGGAACACACATATATAGGGGGACACACATATATAGGGGGCACACATCTATAGGGGGCACACACATATATGGGGGGCACACATATATGGGGGGACACATATATGGGGCACACATCTATGGGGGGACACACATATATAGGGGGCACACATCTATAGGGGGAACACACATCTATAGGGGGACACACATCTATAGGGGGACACACATATATGGGGCACACACATCTATAGGGGGACACACATATATGGGGCACACACATATATAGGGTGACACACGTATATGGGGGACACACATATATAGGAGAGCACACACATATATAGGGGAACAGACACATATGGGGTACACACAGATATAAGGGTACACACACATATGGGGCGCTCACAGGGCTATGGGGGGCTCACAGAGCTATGGGGGCTCACAGGGATATGGGGGGCTCAGAGCTATGGGGGGCTCACAGGGCTATGGGGGCTCACAGAGCTATGGGGGGCTCACAGGGCTATGGGGGCTCACAGGGCTATGGGGGGCTCACAGGGCTATGGGGGCTCACAGAGCTATGGGGGCTCACAGAGCTATGGGGGGCTCACAGGGCTATGGGGGGCTCACAGGGCTATGGGGGCTCACAGGGCTATGGGGGGCTCACAGGGCTATGGGGGCTCACAGGGCTATGGGGGGCTCACAGGGCTATGGGGGCTCACAGGGCTATGGGGGCTCACAGAGCTATGGGGGGCTCACAGAGCTATGGGGCGTTCACAGGGCTATGGGGCTCACAGGGCTATGGGGGCTCACAGAGCTATGGGGGGCTCACAGGGCTATGGGGGGCTCACAGGGCTATGGGGGCTCACAGGGCTATGGGGCTCACAGGGCTATGGGGCGTTCACAGAGCTATGGGGGGCTCACAGGGCTATGGGGGGCTCACAGGGCTATGGGGGGCTCACAGGGCTATGGGGGGCTCACAGAGCTATGGGGGGCTCACAGGGCTATGGGGGGCTCACAGGGCTATGGGGCTCACAGGGCTATGGGGCGTTCACAGAGCTATGGGGGCTCACAGGGCTATGGGGCGCTCACAGAGCTATGGGGGGCTCAGAGCTATGGGGGGCTCACAGAGCTATGGGGGCTCACAGGGCTATGGGGGCTCACAGGGCTATGGGGGCTCACAGGGCTATGGGGGCTCACAGGGCTATGGGGGCTCACAGAGCTATGGGGGGCTCACAGGGCTATGGGGCGTTCACAGGGCTATGGGGGGCTCACAGGGCTATGGGGCTCACAGAGCTATGGGGGGCTCACAGGGCTATGGGGGGCTCACAGGGCTATGGGGTCTCACAGAGCTATGGGGGTTCACAGGGCTATGGGGGGCTCACAGGGCTATGGGGGGCTCAGAGCTATGGGGCGTTCACAGGGCTATGGGGGCTCACAGGGCTATGGGGGCTCACAGGGCTATGGGGGCTCACAGAGCTATGGGGGCTCACAGGGCTATGGGGCTCACAGAGCTATGGGGGGCTCACAGAGCTATGGGGGCTCACAGGGCTATGGGGCTCACAGGGCTATGGGGGCTCACAGAGCTATGGGGGCTCACAGGGCTATGGGCGCTCACAGGGCTATGGGGGCTCACAGGGCTATGGGGGCTCACACGGCTATGGGGGGCTCACAGGGCTATGGGGGCTCACAGAGCTATGGGGGGCTCAGAGCTATGGGGGGCTCAGAGCTATGGGGGGCTCACAGGGCTATGGGGGACTCACAGGGCTATGGGGCGCTCACAGGGCTATGGGGCGCTCACAGGGCTATGGGGCGGCTCCCCCTCACCTGCACCAGGATGCGCGGGCGCTGCGGCGACGGGAAGGGGACGTTGTGCATGAAGTGGGAGATGTGCCTGGGGATGGAGGCAGCATCGGTGTGGGGGGGAACCCGCGGCCCCCGCCCCATCCCACTGCACCCCACTGCACCCCATTGTATCCCTATTGCATCCCATCCCATCTCATTGCACCCCACTGCATCCCATCCCATCGCATCCCCATCCCACTGCATCCCACTGCATCCCACCCCACTGCATCCCATTGCATCCCATGCCATCACATCCCCATCCCACTGCATCCCACCCCATTGCATCCCCATCCCACTGCATCCCCCTGCATCCCACCCCATCACATCCCCATCCCACTGCATCCCATTGCACCCCCACTGCATCCCATCCCATCCCATTGTATCCCTATCGCATCCCATCCCATCTCATTTCACCCCACTGCATCCCATCCCATCGCATCCCCATCCCACTGCATCCCATTGCATCCCACCGCATCCCACTGCATCCCATCCCATCGCATCCCAACCCATCGCATCCCCATCCCACTGCATCTCACTGCATCCCACTGCATCCCACCCCATCGCATCCCCATCCCACTGCATCCCATCCCATCGTATCCCCATCCCACTGCATCCCACTGCATCCCATCCTATCGCGTCCCCATCGCACTGCATCCCACTGCATCCTACTGCATCCCATCCCATCCCCATCCCACTGCATCCCACTGCATCCCATCCCATCGCATACCCATCCCACTGCATCCCATCCCACTGCATCCCATCGCATCCCCATCCCACTGCATCCCACTGCATCCCACTGCATCCCATCCTATTGCGTCCCCATCCCACTGCATCCCACTGCGTCCCACCCTATCGCGTCCCCATCCCACTGCATCCCATCCCACTGCATCCCACTGCATCCCATCCTATCGCATCCCCATCCCACTGCATCCCATCCCACTGCATCCCACTGCATCCCATCCCATCCCATCCCCATCCCACTGCATCCTACTGCATCCCATCCCACTGCATCCCATCCTCTCGCATCCCCATCCCACTGCATCCCATCCCACTGCATCCCATCCCATCACACCCCCATCCCACTGCATCCCACTGCATCCCATCCCATCGTACCCCCATCCCACTGCATCCCATCCTATCGCGTCCCCATCCCACTGCATCCCATCGCATCCCATTGCATCCCCATCCCACTGCATCCCATTGCATCCCCATCCCACTGCATCCCACTGCATCCCATCCCATCACACCCCCATCCCACTGCATCCCATCCCATCGTACCCCCATCCCACTGCATCCCATCCTATCGTGTCCCCATCCCACTGCATCCCATCGCATCCCATTGCATCCCCATCCCACTGCATCCCACTGCATCCCATCCCATCGCATCCCCATCCCACTGCATCCCACTGCATCCCACCCCACCCCCCCCCACCCCACCGCCCCCGCTCCCCCCCAAATCCCGTTGCCACTGACGCCTCGAGGGGCAGGACGTGGGGCCCGGACACGGAGTAGCGGTAGAGGAAGAGCAGGAAGTGGCGGAAGACGCGGAAGCAGGGCCAGCGGGAGAGCACGCAGAGGCTCTTGCGGGCGTGGGGCGCGCGCCCCGCCACCGGCCGCCGGTCCACCACGCTCACGAGGCCCAGGCGCAGGCGCTGGCGCTCCGAGAGCCGCTCGGCAGGGAAGGCCTCGTGGAACTGGATGGCGGCCCCATAGATCTATGGGGAGGGAGAGGGGGGGGTGTCACAGCGGGGAAGGGAAAGTGGGGCGGACCTGACCCCCCCCCCCCCCCCCCTTTGACCCATAGCATCCCCAGCCCAAAAGCCAGGCCTTGCCTTGTCTCCGGAGGCGCCGGTGAGGACGAAGGGGGAGAAGAGGGGCAGCGGGTATGGGGTGCCCGTGGGCCAGCTCTCGATGGTGGCCCCCATGGGCAGGCAGAAGATGGGCACCGAGGCCGGAAGAGGGAAGGAGGAGGTGTCCTGAGCGGGGTAACGGCTGAGCAGGGCTGGGGGGAGAGGCGCTCATGAGCATCAGGGATGCAGGGGGTGAGCATCCTGCATTGGTACCCACACACAGGGATGCAGGGGGTGAGCATCCTGCATTGGTACCCACACACAGGGATGCAGGGGCTGAGCATCCTGCATTGGTACCCACACACAGGGATGAGCATCCTGCATTGGTACCCACACACAGGGGTGAGCATCCTGCATTGGTACCCACACACAGGGATACAGGGATGAGCATCCTGCTCCTTGGTACCCACATACAGGGACCCAGGGATGAGTATCCTGCATTGGTACCCACATACAGGGGTGAGCATCCTGCATTGGTACCCACACACAGGGATGAGCATCCTGCATTGGTACCCACACACAGGGATGAGCATCCTGCATTGGTACCCACACACAGGGATGAGCATCCCACCCACACACAGGGATGAGCATCCTGCATTACCCACACACAGAGGGATGAGCATCCTGCATTGGTACCCACACACAGGGGTGAGCATCCTGCATTGGTACCCACACACAGGGATACAGGGATGAGCATCCTGCATTGGTACCCACACACAGGGGTGAGCATCCTGCATTGGTACCCACACACAGGGATGAGCATCCTGCATTGGTACCCACACACAGGGGTGAGCATCCTGCATTGGTACCCACACACAGGGATGAGCATCCTGCTTTGGTACCCACACACAGGGGTGAGCATCCTGCATTGGTACCCACATATGGATACAGGGATGAGCATCCTGCATTGGTACCCACACAGGGATACAGGGATGAGCTCCCTGCTCCTTGGTACCCACACAGGGATACAGGGATGAGCATCCTGCATTGGTACCCACACAGGGATACAGGGATGAGCATCCTGCATTGGTACCCACACACAGGGATACAGGGATGAGCATCCTGCATTGGTACCCACACACAGGGATACAGGGATGAGCTCCCTGCCCCTTGGTACCCACACATGGACCCATGGCTGAGCTCCCTGCCCCCCGTTATCCCACCCAAGGGCGCCGGAGGCCGCTCAGGATGGGGCCCAGCCCGTACCTGCTTCATAGACCAAGGCATTGGCGCTGGCCACGGAGATCTTGTAGCACAGGTACAGGGCAGGGCCCCACTGCACGGGACAAGAGCTGGGGGTCAGTGTGGGGCTGGGCGCTGATGGGGACCCTCCAGGCACCCACTGCAGCCCTATGGGGCCGGCTGCACTCAGCGCCCCCCGTCCTCCCCGCATTGCACCGCTATGGGGCAGGCTGCATACAACACCCCCATAGGCCCTACTGCAGCGCCCCCATAGCAGCCCTATGGGTCCGCCTGCATCCAATGTCCCCATAGGCCCCCATTGCACTGCTATGGGTCCGCCTGCATCCAACGTCCCCATAGGCCCCCATTGCACCGCTATGGGTCCAGCTGCATCCAATGCCCCCCCACACTCCCATTGACCCCCTATGGGTCCAGCTGCATCCAATGCCCCCCCACTCCCATTGACCCGCTATGGGTCCAGCTACTGACAACGCCCCCATAGGGCCCCATAGCACCGCTATGGGGCAGGCAGCAGACAATACCCCGCCCCCATTGCAGTTCCTCCCCTCCCCACTCCAGTTCCCCCCCATAGCAGTCCCCCCCACTGCAGTTCATTCTCCCCATTGCAGTTCCCCCCCATTGCAGTCCCCTCCCCACCGCAGTTTCCCCCCATTGCAGTCCCCCCCCCATTGCAGTTCCCCCCCTCCCCATTGCAGTCCCCTCTCCCCATAGCAGTTCCCCCCATAGCAGTCCCCCCACTCCCCATTGCAGGTCCCCTCCTCCCCACTGCAGTTCCCTCCCCCCCGCTCCCCATAGCAGCTCCCTCCCCATAGCAGTTCCCTCCCCATAGCAGCTCCCCCCCCATAGCAGCTCCCTCCCCATAGCAGTCCCTCCCCCCCGCTCCCCATAGCAGTTCCCTCCCCATAGCAGCTCCCTCCCACAGCAGCTCCCTCCCCATAGCAGTCCCCCCCATAGCAGCTCCCTCCCCATAGCAGTTCTCCCCATAGCAGTCCCCTCCCCATAGCAGTCCCTCCCCCCCTCTCCCCATAGCAGCTCCCTCCCCATAGCAGTCCCCCCCATAGCAGTCCCCCCATAGCAGTCCCCCCCATAGCAGTTCTCCCCATAGCAGCTCCTCCCCATAGCAGCTCCCTCCCCATAGCAGCTCCCTCCCCATAGCAGCCCCCTCCCCATAGCAGTCCCCTCCCCATAGCAGTCCCTCCCCATTGCAGTTCCCCCTATAGCAGTCCCTCCCCATAGCAGTCCCTCCCCCCCGCTCCCCATAGCAGTCCCCCCCATAGCAGTCCCCCCCATAGCAGTTCTCCCCATAGCAGTTCTCCCCATAGCAGCTCCCCCCCATAGCAGTCCCCCCCATAGCAGTCCCTCCCCATAGCAGTTCTCCCCATAGCAGCTCCCCCCCATAGCAGCTCCCCCCCCATAGCAGTCCCCCCCATAGCAGTTCCCCCTCTCCCCATAGCAGCTCCCTCCCCATAGCAGCTCCCTCCCCATAGCAGTTCCCTCCCCACCGCAGTTCCCCCTCTCCCCATAGCAGCTCCCTCCCCATAGCAGCTCCCTCCCCACAGCAGCTCCCTCCCCATAGCAGCTCCCTCCCCATAGCAGTTCCCCCATAGCAGCTCCCTCCCCATAGCGGTTCCCCCCATAGCAGTTCCCCCCATTGCAGTTCCCCCTCTCCCCCTAGCAGCTCCCCCCCCCTAGCAGCTCCCCCCCCATAGCAGCTCCCCCCCCATAGCAGCTCCCCCCCCATAGCAGCTCCCCCCCCATAGCAGCTCCCTCCCCATAGCAGCTCCCTCCCTATAGCAGCTCCCTCCCCATAGCAGCTCCCCCATAGCAGTCCCTCCCCCCCGCTCCCCATAGCAGCTCCCTCCCCATAGCGGTTCCCCCCATAGCAGCTCCCCCCCATAGCGGTTCCCGCGCCGCTGCAGTTCCCGCGCCGCTGCAGTTCCCGCGCTGTCCGCCCGGTGGCGCCACTCACTGGCCCGGCGCTGAGCCCGCGGCTCACGCGGCTGTAGGCGTGGGGGGCGCTCTCCCCGCGCGCGGGAAGGATGACGCAGATGTCGGTGACGGCGGCGGAAGGGGCGGGGCCGGGCGGCGCGCGCGCGCGCCGGAAGGTGAGGAAGGCGCGGGGACGCGCGGGCCCCGCCCCCGACAGCGCCGCCGAGCGGCTGTAAGGGGTGGTGGCCACCAGCAGCTCCCCCGGGCCCGGCCCGCCAGAGCCCTCGTAGTGAACCCTGCGGGGGGGCACAGGGGGTGAACGGGGGCGGCTATGGGGCAATCTATGGGGCAATCGAGGGGGGCTATGGGGGGTCTATGGGGGGTCTATGGGGGGTCTATGGGGGTCTATGGGGGTCTATGGGGGGTCTATGGGGGGTCTATGGGGGTCTATGGGGGGTCTATGGGGTCTATGGGGGGTCTATAGGGGGTCTATGGGGGTCTATGGGGGGTCTATGGGGGTCTATGGGGGGTCTATGGGGAGCTATGGGGGGTCTATGGGGCAATCTAGGGGGGTCTATGGGGGGTCTATGGGGATCTATGGGGGGTCTATGGGGATCTATGGGGGGTCTATGGGGATCTATGGGGGTCTATGAGGGGTCTATGGGGATCTATGGGGGTCTATGGGGGGTCTATGGGGAGCTATGGGGGGTCTATGGGGGTCTATGGGGGGTCTATGGGGATCTACGGGGGGTCTATGGGGGGTCTATGGAGGGTCTATGGAGGGTCTATGGGGCAATCTATGGGGGGGTCTATGTCTCTCTATGGTCTCTCTATGGGTCTCTATGGGTCGCTATGGGTCTCTATGTGTCTCTATGGGTCTCTATGTCTCTCTATGGTCTCTCTATGGGTCTCTATGGGTCTCTATGGGTCTCTATGGGTCTCTATGGGTCTCTATGGGTCTCTATGGATCTCTATGGGTCGCTGTGGGTCTCACCCCAGGGCCACGATGGGGCTGCGGTCACGCCCCCTGCGGTAGCAGAGGCAGAGGATGCTCTATGGGTCTCTATGTGTCTCTATGGGTCTCTATGGGTCTCTCTATGGGTCTCTATGGGTCTCTATGGGTCTCTATGTGTCTCTATGGGTCTCTGTGGGTCTCTATGGGTCTCTATGGGTCTCTATGGGTCTCTATGTGTCTCTATGGGTCTCTGTGGGTCTCTATGGGTCTCTATGGGTCTCTGTGGGTCTCTATGTGTCTCTATGGGTCGCTGTGGGTCTCACCCCAGGGCCACGATGGGGCTGCGGTCGCGCCCCCTGCGGTAGCAGAGGCAGAGGATGCTCTATGGGTGCTCTATGTCTCTCTATGGGTCTCTATGGGTCTCTATGGGTCTCTATGTCTCTCTATGGGTCTCTCTATGGGTCTCTATGGGTCTCTATGGGTCTCTATGTCTCTCTATGGGTCTCTATGGGTCTCTATGGGTCTCTATGTGTCTCTATGTGTCTCTATGGGTCTCTATGGGTCTCTATGTCTCTCTATGGGTCTCTATGGGTCTCTATGGGTCTCTATGTCTCTCTATGGGTCTCTATGGGTCTCTATGGGTCTCTATGTGTCTCTATGTGTCTCTATGGGTCTCTATGGGTCTCTATGTCTCTCTATGGGTCTCTATGGGTCTCTATGGGTCTCTATGTGTCTCTATGTGTCTCTATGGGTCTCTATGGGTCTCTATGTCTCTCTATGGGTCTCTATGGGTCTCTATGGGTCTCTATGGGTCTCTCTATGGGTCTCTATGGGTCTCTCTATGGGTCTCTATGGGTCTCTATGGGTCTCTATGTGTCTCTATGGGTCTCTATGGGTCTCTATGGGTCGCTGTGGGTCTCACCCCAGGGCCACGATGGGGCTGCGGTCGCGCCCCCTGCGGTAGCAGAGGCAGAGGCGGCCGGGGCTGAGCAGCCCCGCGCTGAGCTCCGCCGGGTGCCCGCTGGGCGTGGCCTCGATGCACGTGAAGCCCAGCGGCGCCTCCTCGCCCTGCGCACGCGCGATCAGCGCCACGTCCGTGATTGGCTCCTTGGGCCGAGGCTCCTCCTCCGGCGCCGCCCCGCAGCGCCCCCTGGCGGGCAACGCCCCCGCCGCGGGCAGCCCCGCGACCACGAAGTAATCGACGAGGGCGGGCTCGGCGCACATGGCGGGGGCTGCGGGGTGACGTCACGGTCACGTCGGGGTGACGTGAGGGTGACGTAGGGATGACGTGGGGGTGACGTAGGGATGATGTCAGGATAACGGGGGGATGATGTCGGGATAACGTGGGGATAACGTAGGGATGACATCAGGATAACGTGGGGATGACGTTGGGGTGACGTCAGGGTGATGTGGGGATGACGTAGGGATAACGTAGGGATGACGTAGGGATGACGTAGGGATGACGTCAGGATAACGGGGGGATGATGTCGGGATAACATGGGGATGACGTCGGGGTGACGTCAGGATGACGTGGGGGTGACGTAGCGACAATGTGGGGGTGACGTGGGGATGATGTCGGGATAACGTAGGGATGACGTCAGGATAACGTGGGGGTGACGTGGGGATGATGCGGGGATGACGTAGGGATGACGTCGGGGTGACGTCAGGATGACGTGGGGGTGACGTCGGGGTGACGTAGGGATAACATCAGGATGACGTCGGGGTGACGTCAGGATAACGTGGGGTGACGTAGGGATGACGTCAGGATGACATGGGGGTGACGTAGGAGTGACGTCAGGATAACGGGGGGATGACGCTGGCGTGACGTCAGGATGACGTGGGGTGACGTAGGGATGACGTCAGGATAACGTGGGGATGACGTGGGGATGATGCGGGGATGACGTCGGGGTGACGTCAGGATGACATGGGGGTGACGTAGGGATGATGTCAGGATAACGTGGGGATGACGTCGGGGCGACGTAGGGATAACATCAGGATGACATCGGGGTGACGTCAGGATGACGTGGGGTGACGTAGGGACAATGTGGGGATGACGTGGGGATGATGTCGGGATAACGGGGGGATGACGTCGGGGTGATGTGGGGATGACGTGGGGATAACGTAGGGATGACGTAGGGATGACGTCAGGATAACGGGGGGATGACGTCGGGGTGACATCAGGATGATGTGGGGTGACGTGGGGATGACGTCGGGGTGACATAGGGATAACATCAGGATGACGTCAGGGTGACGTCAGGATGACGTGGGGGTGACGTAGGGACGATGTGGGGATGACGTGGGGATGATGTCGGGATGATGTCAGGATAACGGGATAACGTAGGGATGACGTGGGGATGACGTCAGGATAACGGGGGGATGACGTTGGGGTGACGTAGGGATAACATCAGGATGACGTCGGGGTGACGTCAGGATGACGTGGGGGTGACGTAGCGACAATGTGGGGGTGACGTGGGGATGATGTCGGGATAACGTAGGGATGACGTCAGGATAACGGGGGGATGACATCGGGGTGACGTAGGGATAACATTAGGATGACGTCGGTGTGACATCGGGATGACGTCAGGATGACGTGGGGGGGGTGACGTCAGGATGACGTGGGGGTGACATAGGGATAGCATAGGGATGACGTCAGGATAACGTGGGGATGACGCGGGGATGATGCGGGGATGACGTCCGGGTGACGTCAGGATAACGTTCGGATGACGTCAGGGTGACGTCAGGATGATGTCGGGATGACGTCAGGATGACGGGGGGTGACGTCGGGATGATGTGGGGATAACACAGGGATGACATCAGGATAACGTGGGGATGACGTCGGGATGATGTAGGGGTGACGTCAGGGTGACGTGGGGATGACGTTGAATAACGTAAGGACGATGTAGGGACAATGTGGGGATGACGTAGGGATGACGTAGGGATGACGTAGGGATGACGTGGGGGTGACGTGGGAATCACATGAGGATAACGTGGGGTTAACATGGGGATGACGTAGGGATAACGTAGGGATGACGTGGGGATGACGTCAGGATGACGTAGGGACAATGTAGGGATGACATAGGGATAACATAGGGATAACATAGGGAATGACATTGGGAATAACAGGGATAACAGGGAATGACATTGGGAATAACAGCAGGATAACATACAGATAACATAGGGAATGACATCGGAATAATATAGGGAATAACAGTGGGATAACATAGGGATAAAATAGGGAATGACATAGGGAATAATGGGGATAACACCAGGATGACATAGGAATAACAGTGGGATAACACAGGGATAACAGCGGGAATAACGCAGATAACAGGGATAACGGTGAGGATAACATCAGGAAGAACGGGAATGGGAATAACAGGGATAACGATGGGAGTAATGGGGTTAAGAGTGGGAATAACAGCGGGAATAACGGGGTAACGGGAATGGGAATACGGGTGGGAATGGGAATGATGGAAATGGGGATAACAGGAATAACGATGGGAATAACAGCGGGAATGGGAATAATGGCGGTAACGGTGGGAATAACGGGGATGACGATGGGAAGACCAGCGGGAATACGATGGGAAGGGTGGGAATAATGGGAATGGGAAGAACAGTGGGGATCACAATGGGAATAACAATGGGAATAACGGGGATAACAATGGGAATAACGGGGATAACAATGGGAATAATGGGAATAACAATGGGAATAACAATGGGAATAATGGGAATAACAATGGGAATAACAATGGAAATAACAGGGATAACAATGGAAATAACGGGAATAACATGGGATAACAGGAATAACAATGGGAATAACGGGGATAACATGGGAATAACGGGAATAACATGGGAATAACGGGAATAACAATGGGAATAACAGGAATAACAATGGGAATAATGGGAATAACAATGGGAATAACGGGGATAACAATGGGAATAACAGGAATAACAATGGGAATAATGGGAATAACAATGGGAATAACAGGAATAAATATGGGAATTACAGGGATAGTAATGGGAATAACATGGGAATAATGGGAATAACAGGGATAACAATGGGAATAACGGGATAACAATGGGAATAACGGGAATAACAATGGGAATAATGGGAATAACAATGGGAATAACAGGAATAAATATGGGAATTACAGGGATAGTAATGGGAATAACATGGGAATAATGGGAATAACAGGGATAACAATGGGAATAACGGGATAATAATGGGAATAACAGGGGGAATAATGAGAATAACAATGGGAATTACAGGGATAACAATGGGAATAACGGGAATAACAATGGGAATACCGCGGATAACAATGGGAATTACAGAGATAATAATGGGAATAATAGAAATAACAATGGGAAGGGAATAACAGGAATAACATGGGAATAATGGGAATAACAATGGGAATAAAGAGAATAACAATAGGAATAACGGGAATAACATGGGAATAACGGGAATAACAATGGGAATTACAGGGATAACATGGGAATAACGGGAATAACATAGGAATAAAGGCGGCAACAGCGGGAATGGGAATAACAACGGGAATGGGAAAATCAGGGATAACGGGAAGGGGATAAAGGAACGGGAACGGCTCCCTCCCCTCCCCCCCCCTCACCTCCCCACCCCCCACTGGGCCCCGCCGGGGTGAGAAAGGGGAAGGAAGCAGCCGGGCCCCTCCCCCCCCCCAGCTATGGGGCAGGACCCACATGGCTCAAAGGCCCCATGGGGCCCGCAGTGGGGAGGCCACTGAGGGACTGGGGGGGGGAGCAGGAATGGGCTCTGCACCCCACAGCCCCTGTGACCCATAACCCCTGTGCTCCACATCCCCTGTGCCCAACAACCCCTGTGCCACACATCCCCTGTGCCCCACAGCCCCTGTGCCCCATAACCCCTGTGCCCCACAACCCCTGTGCCCCACAACCCCTGTGCCCCATAACCCCTGTGCCCCACAACCCCTGTGCCCCACATCCCCTGTGCCCCATAACCCCTGTGCCCCACAGCCCCTGTGCCCCATAACCCCTGTGCCCCACAACCCCTGTCCCCCACATCCCCTGTGCCCCACATCCCCTGTGCCCCACATCCCCTGTGCCCCATAACCCCTGTGCCCCACAGCCCCTGTGCCCCACATCCCCTGTGCCCCATAACCCCTGTGCCCCACAGCCCCTGTGCCCCACAACCCCTGTGCCCCATAACCCTGTGACCCATAACCCCTGTGCCCCACAGCCCCTGTGCCCCACATCCCCTGTGCCCCATAACCCCTGTGCCCCACAGCCCCTGTGCCCCACAACCCCTGTGCCCCATAACCCTGTGACCCATAACCCCTGTGCCCCACATCCCCTGTGCCCCACATCCCCTGTGCTCAACAACCCCTGTGCCCCATAACCCCTGTGCTCCACAGCCCCTGTGCCCTACATCCCCTGTGCCCCACAACCCGTGCCCCATAACCTCTGTGCCCCACATCCAGTGTGCCCCACATCCCCTGTGCCCCACAACCCCTGTGCCCCACATCCCCTGTGCCCCATAACCCCTGTGCCCCACTGCCCCTGTGCCCCACAACCCCTGTGCCCCACATCCCCTGTGCCCCATAACCCCTGTGCCCCACTGCCCCTGTGCCCCACAACCCCTGTCCCCCACATCCCCTGTGCCCCACAACCCCTGTCCCCCACATCCCCTGTGCCCCACATCCCCTGTGCCCCACACCTCCCATAGAGCCACCCTCCCCCAAAGGCCCCACAGCCGAGCCCCACAGCCCCCCTCCCCACGCCCGACCCCACAGCGCTCTCAGGGCCCCCCCCCCGCTATGGGGCAGCCGCGGCCCCATCCCCGCTATGGGGCAGCCGCGGCCTCACCCCCGCTATGGGGCGGCCTCAGCCCCGCTATGGGGCAGCCCCGGCCTCACCCCCGCTATGGGGCGGCCCCATCCCCGCTATGGGGCAGCCCCGGCCTCACCCCCGCTATGGGGCAGCCCCACAACCTCACCCCCGCTATGGGGCAGCCGCGGCCTCACCCCCGCTATGGGGCAGCCCCACAACCTCGCCCCGGTACCTGCGGGCCGCGCCGCTGGGCTCCACCAG
>NW_026913020.1:0-12729 GCF_034315485.1 Pezoporus occidentalis
AATGACCCACAGATGTACTCAACCCTAAGCCTAACCCTAACCCTAACACTAACCCTAACCCATTTCTCCCCTGTAACTGTAACAAAGTGAGTGTAATATTATATGTATATATATATACAGGAAAACAGAGGAAACGTAACAAAGTGAGCAAAATAAAACATGTTCAAGAGCATTCTAATGACCCACAGAGGTTCTCAACCCTAACCCTAACCCTAACCCTAACCCTAACCCTAAACCTAACCCTAACCCTAACCCATTTCTCCCCTGTAACTGTAACAAAGTGAGTGTAATACTATATGTATATATATATACAGGAAAACAGAGGAAACGTAACAAAGTGATCAAAATAAAGCATGTTCAAGAGGATTCTAATGACCCACAGAGGTTCTCAACCCTAACCCTAACCCTAACCCTAACCCTAACCCTAACCGTAAACCTAACCCTACCCCATTTCTCCCCTCTAACTGTAACAAAGCGAGTGTAATACTATATATCTAGATATATAGGAAAACACAGTAAACGTAACAAAGTGAGCAAAATAAAGTATGTTCAAGAGCATTCTAATGACCCACAGAGGTTCTCAACCCCAACCCTAACCCTAACCCTAACCCTAACCCTAACCCATTTCTCCCCTGTAACTGTAACAAAGTGAGTGCAACACTATATATATAGATATATAGGAAAACACAGTAAATGTAACAAAGTGAGCAAAATAAAGCATGTTCAAGAGCATTCTAATGACCCACAGAGGTACTCAACCCTAACCCTAACCCTAACCCTAACCCTAACACTAACCCTAACCCATTTCTCCCCTGTAACTGTAACAAAGTGAGTGTAATACTATATGTATATATATATACAGGAAAACAGAGGAAACGTAACAAAGTGAGCAAAATAAAACATGTTCAAGAGCATTCTAATGACCCACAGAGGTTCTCAACCCTAACCCTAACCCTAACCCTAACCCTAACCCTAAACCTAACCCTAACCCTAACCCATTTCTCCCCTGTAACTGTAACAAAGTGAGTGTAATACTATATGTATATATATATACAGGAAAACAGAGGAAACGTAACAAAGTGATCAAAATAAAGCATGTTCAAGAGGATTCTAATGACCCACAGAGGTTCTCAACCCTAACCCTAACCCTAACCCTAACCCTAACCCTAACCCTAACCCTACCCCATTTCTCCCCTCTAACTGTAACAAAGCGAGTGTAATACTATATATCTAGATATATAGGAAAACACAGTAAACGTAACAAAGTGAGCAAAATAAAGTATGTTCAAGAGCATTCTAATGACCCACAGAGGTTCTCAACCCCAACCCTAACCCTAACCCTAACCCTAACCCTAACCCATTTCTCCCCTGTAACTGTAACAAAGTGAGTGCAACACTATATATATAGATATATAGGAAAACACAGTAAATGTAACAAAGTGAGCAAAATAAAGCATGTTCAAGAGCATTCTAATGACCCACAGAGGTACTCAACCCTAACCCTAACCCTAACCCTAACACTAACCCTAACCCATTTCTCCCCTGTAACTGTAACAAAGTGAGTGTAATACTATATGTATATATATATACAGGAAAACAGAGGAAACGTAACAAAGTGAGCAAAATAAAACATGTTCAAGAGCATTCTAATGACCCACAGAGGTTCTCAACCCTAACCCTAACCCTAACCCTAACCCTAACCCTAACCTAACCCTAACCCTAACCCATTTCTCCCCTGTAACTGTAACAAAGTGAGTGTAATACTATATGTATATATATATACAGGAAAACAGAGGAAACGTAACAAAGTGATCAAAATAAAGCATGTTCAAGAGGATTCTAATGACCCACAGAGGTTCTCAACCCTAACCCTAACCCTAACCCTAACCCTAACCCTAACCGTAAACCTAACCCTACCCCATTTCTCCCCTCTAACTGTAACAAAGCGAGTGTAATACTATATATATAGATATATAGGAAAACACAGTAAACGTAACAAAGTGAGCAAAATAAAGTATGTTCAAGAGCATTCTAATGACCCACAGAGGTTCTCAACCCCAACCCTAACCCTAACCCTAACCCTAACCCTAACCCATTTCTCCCCTGTAACTGTAACAAAGTGAGTGCAACACTATATATATAGATATATAGGAAAACACAGTAAATGTAACAAAGTGAGCAAAATAAAGCATGTTCAAGAGCATTCTAATGACCCACAGAGGTACTCAACCCTAACCCTAACCCTAACCCTAACCCTAACACTAACCCTAACCCATTTCTCCCCTGTAACTGTAACAAAGTGAGTGTAATACTATATGTATATATATATACAGGAAAACAGAGGAAACGTAACAAAGTGAGCAAAATAAAACATGTTCAAGAGCATTCTAATGACCCACAGAGGTTCTCAACCCTAACCCTAACCCTAACCCTAACCCTAACCCTAACCTAACCCTAACCCTAACCCATTTCTCCCCTGTAACTGTAACAAAGTGAGTGTAATACTATATATAGAGATATATAGGAAAACACAGTAAACGTAACAAAGTGAGCAAAATAAAGCATATTCAAGAGCATTCTAATGACCCACAGAGGTTCTCAACCCTAACCCTAACCCTAACCCTAACCCTAACCCTAACTAACCCTACCCCATTTCTCCCCTGTAACTGTAACAAAGTGAGTGTAATACTATATATATAGATATATAGGAAAACACAGTAAACGTAACAAAGTGAGCAAAATAAAGCATGTTCAAGAGCATTCTAATGACCCACAGAGGTTCTCAACCCTAACCCTAACCCTAACCCTAACCCTAACCCTAACCCTAACCCATTTCTCCCCTGTAACTGTAACAAAGTGAGTGTAATACTATATATATATATATACAGGAAAACATAGTAAACGTAACAAAGTGAGCAAAATAAACATGTTCAAGAGCATTCTAATGACCCACAGAGGTTCTCAACCCTAACCCTAACCCTAACCCTAACCCTAACCCTAACCCTAAACCTAACCCTAACCCTAACCCATTTCTCCCCTGTAACTGTAACAAAGTGAGTGTAATACTATATGTATATATATATACAGGAAAACAGAGGAAACGTAACAAAGTGAGCAAAATAAAGCATGTTCAAGAGCATTCTAATGACCCACAGAGGTTCTCAACCCTAACCCTAACCCTAACCCTAACCCTAACCCTAAACCCTAACCCTACCCCATTTCTCCCCTCTAACTGTAACAAAGCGAGTGTAATACTATATATATATATATATAGGAAAACACAGTAAACGTAACAAAGTGAGCAAAATAAAGCATGTTCAAGAGCATTCTAATGACCCACAGAGGTTCTCAACCCAACCCTAACCCTAACCCTAACCCTAACCCTAACCCTAACCCATTTCTCCCCTGTAACTGTAACAAAGTGAGTGCAACACTATATATATAGATATATAGGAAAACACAGTAAATGTAACAAAGTGAGCAAAATAAAGCATGTTCAAGAGCATTCTAATGACCCACAGAGGTACCCAACCCTAACCCTAACCCTAACCCTAACCCTAACACTAACCCTAACCCATTTCTCCCCTGTAACTGTAACAAAGTGAGTGTAATACTATATGTATATATATATACAGGAAAACAGAGGAAACGTAACAAAGTGAGCAAAATAAAACATGTTCAAGAGCATTCTAATGACCCACAGAGGTTCTCAACCCAACCCTAACCCTAACCCTAACCCTAACCCTAACCCTAAACCTAACCCTAACCCTAACCCATTTCTCCCCTGTAACTGTAACAAAGTGAGTGTAATACTATATGTATATATATATACAGGAAAACAGAGGAAACGTAACAAAGTGATCAAAATAAAGCATGTTCAAGAGGATTCTAATGACCCACAGAGGTTCTCAACCCTAACCCTAACCCTAACCCTAACCCTAACCGTAAACCTAACCCTAACCCCATTTCTCCCCTGTAACTGTAACAAAGCGAGTGTAATACTATATGTATATATATATATAGGAAAACACAGTAAACGTAACAAAGTGAGCAAAATAAAGCATGTTCAAGAGCATTCTAATGACCCACAGAGGTTCTCAACCCTAACCCTAACCCTAACCCTAACCCTAACCCTAACCCATTTCTCCCCTGTAACTGTAACAAAGTGAGTGCAACACTATATATATAGATATATAGGAAAACACAGTAAATGTAACAAAGTGAGCAAAATAAAGCATGTTCAAGAGCATTCTAATGACCCACAGAGGTACTCAACCCTAACCCTAACCCTAACCCTAACCCTAACCTAACCCTAACCCATTTCTCCCCTGTAACTGTAACAAAGTGAGTGTAATACTATATGTATATATATATACAGGAAAACAGAGGAAACGTAACAAAGTGAGCAAAATAAAACATGTTCAAGAGCATTCTAATGACCCACAGAGGTTCTCAACCCTAACCCTAACCCTAACCCTAACCCTAAACCTAACCCTAACCCTAACCCATTTCTCCCCTGTAACTGTAACAAAGTGAGTGTAATACTATATGTATATATATATACAGGAAAACAGAGGAAACGTAACAAAGTGAGCAAAATAAAGCATGTTCAAGAGGATTCTAATGACCCACAGAGGTTCTCAACCCTAACCCTAACCCTAACCCTAACCCTAACCTAACCCTAACCCTAACCCATTTCTCCCCTGTAACTGTAACAAAGTGAGTGTAATACTATATATATATATATATAGGAAAACACAGTAAACGTAACAAAGTGAGCAAAATAAAGCATGTTCAAGAGCATTCTAATGACCCACAGAGGTTCTCAACCCTAACCCTAACCCTAACCCTAACCCTAACCCTAACCCTAACCCATTTCTCCCCTGTAACTGTAACAAAGTGAGTGTAATACTATATGTATATATATATACAGGAAAACAGAGGAAACGTAACAAAGTGAGCAAAATAAAGCATGTTCAAGAGCATTCTAATGACCCACACTAACCCCTAACCCCTAACCCTAACCCTAACCCTAACCCCTAACCCCTAACCCTAACCCTAACCCTAACCCCTAACCCTAACCCTAACCCTAACCCTAACCCTAACCCTAACCCTAACCCTAACCCTAACCCTAACCCTAACCCTAACCCTAACCCCTAACCCCTAACCCTAACCCTAACCCTAACCCTAACCCCCTAACCCTAACCCTAACCCTAACCCCTAGCCTCTGGAATAGTGGCCAGACGTTCGTGCTCTATTCGCTGTGCTGCTGGGCAGCCGAGAGCAGACTCCGGAGAAGTTGCATTCAAATGGACCTCTAGGTATGAAACCGAGGATCGACAGCAATAATGGCGACACCGTTGCACAGCTGAATGTGTGCTGAAGATGCCCAGCACATGCTTTCCCTCCTGTCTCTTCGGCTCTGGGGTAGAGGCCAGTTGTTCGTGCTCTACTCGCAGTGCTGCTGGGCAGCCAATAGCAACCAGCAGAGAATTTCTATTCAAATGGACTTCTAGGTATGAAAGTGAGGAACGACAGCAATGATGGAGGCATAGTTGCAAAGCTGACTGTGTGCTGAAGATGCCCAGCACATGCTTTACTCCTGGCTCTTCAGCTGTGGGAGCAGAGGCCAGACATTCGTGCTCTAATGACTGTGCTGCTAAGCAGCCGAGAGCAACCAGCAGAGAAATTCGATTCAAATGGACTTCTAGGAACGAAAGTGAGGAGCGACAGCAATGATGGAGGCACCGTTGCAAAGCTGACTGTGTGCTGAAGATTCTGTGCACCAGCTTTCCCTCCTCGCTCCTCAGCTGTGGGAGCAGAGGCCAGACGTTCGTGCTCTACTCACTGTGCAGCTGGGCAGCAGCGAGCAAGCTCCGGAGAGGTTGCCTTCAAATGGACTTTTAGGTATGAAACCGAGGAGCGACAGCAATGATGGTGACACCGTTGCAAAGCTGACTGTGTGCTGAAGATTCTCAGCACCAGCTTTTCCTCCTGGCTCTTCAGCTGTGGGAGCAGAGGCCAAACGTTCGTGCTCTACTCCCTGTACTGCTCGGCAGCCGAGAGCGACCACCAGATTAGCTGGATTCAAATGGACTTTCAGGTATGAAACCGAGGAGTGACAGCAATGATGCTGACACCGCTGCAAAGCTGACTGTGTGCTGAAGATACCCAGCACACGGTTTCCCTCCTGTCTCTTCAGCTCTGGGAGCAGAGGCCAGACGTTCATGCTCTACGTGCTGTGCTGCTGGGCAGCCAAGAGCAACCAGCAGAGAAGTTGGATTCAAATGGACTTCTAGGTATGAAAGTGAGGAGCGACAGCAATGATGGAGGCACAGTTGCAAAGCTGACTGCGTGCTCAAGATGCCCAGCACATGCTTTCCCTGCTGGCTCATCGGCTATGGGACCAGAGGCCAGACCAAAGTCCATTTGAATCCGAATTCTCAGGTGGTCGCTCTCAGCTGCCCAGCAGCACAGTGAGTACAGCACGAACGTTTGGCCTCTGCTGCCACAGCAGAAGCACCAGGAGGGAAAGCTGGTGCTGGGCCTGTTCAGCACACACTCACCTTTACATCGGTGCCTCCATCGTTGCTTGCACTGCTCACTTTCATACAGGAAAAGCATTTGAATGGAATCAGTAAAGAGCCTGCTCTCTGCTGCGCAGCAACACAGTCAGCACAGAATGAACAGTGGCATCTGCTCCCACAGCAGAAGAACCAGCAGGGAAAGCTAGTGCTGGGCCTCTTCAGCACACAGGCAGCTTTGCAACGGTGTCACCATCATTGCAGTCTCTCCTCGGTTTCATACCTAAAAGTCCATTTGAATCCAAATTCTCAGCTGGTCGCTCTCACCTGCCCAGCAGCACAGTGAGTACAGCACGAACGTTTGGCCTCTGCTCCCACAGCAGAAGCCAGGATTGAAAGCTGGTGCTGGACCTGTTCAGCACACAATCACTTTTACATTGGTGCATCCATCGTTGCTTTCACTGCTCACAGTCATACAGGAAAAGCATTTGAATGGAATCAGTCCAGAGCCTGCTCTCTGCTACGCAGCAACACAGCACAGAATGAACAGTGGCATCTGCTCCCACAGCAGAAGAACCAGCATGGAAAGGTAGTGCTGGGCCTCTTCAGGACACAGGCAGCTTTGCAACGGTGTCACCATCATTGCAGTCTCTCCTCGGTTTCATACCTAAAACTCCATTTGAATCCAAATTCTCAGGTGGACTCTCTCAGCTGCAGGCAGCACAGTGAGTACAGCACGAACGTTTGGCCTCTGCTCCCACAGCAGAAGAGCCAGGAGGGAAAGCTGGTGCTGGGCCTCTTCAGCACACAGGCTGCTTTGCAACGGTGTCACCATCATTGCAGTCTCTCCTCGGTTTCATACCTAAAAGTCCATTTGAATCCAAAATCTCAGCTGGTCGCTTTCAGCTGCCCAGCAGCCCAGTGAGTACAGCATGAACGTTTGGCCTCTGCTCCCACAGCTGAAGAGCCAGGAGGGAAAGATGGTGCTGGGCCTGTTCAGCACACAGTCACCTTTACATCGGTGCATCCATCGTTGCTTTCACTGCTCACTTTCATACAGGAAAAGCATTTGAATGGAATCAGTCCAGAGCCTGCTCTCTGCTGCACAGCAACACAGTCAGCACAGAATGGACAGTGGCATCTGCTCCCACAGCAGAAGAACCAGCAGGGAAAGCTAGTGCTGGGCCTCTTCAGCACACAGGCTGCTTTGCAACGGTGTCACCATCATTGCAGTCTCTCCTCGGTTTCATACCTAAAACTCCATTTGAATCCAAATTCTCAGCTGGTCGCTCTCAGCTGCAGGCAGCACAGTGAGTACAGCGTGAACGTTTGGCCTCTGCTCCCACAGCAGAAGAGCCAGGAGGGAAAGCTGGTGCTGGGCCTGTTCAGCACACAGTCACCTTTACATCGGTGCATCCATCGTTGCTTTCACTGCTCCCTTTCATACAGGAAAAGCATTTGAATGGAATCAGTTCAGAGCCTGCTCTCTGCTGCGCAGCAACACTGTCAGCACAGAATGGACAGTGGCATCTGCTCCCACAGCAGAAGAACCAGCAGGGAAAGCTAGTGCTGGGCCTCTTCAGCACACAGGCTGCTTTGCAACGGTGTCACCATCATTGCAGTCTCTCCTCGGTTTCATACCTAAAACTCCATTTGAATCCAAATTCTCAGCTGGTCTCTCTCAGCTGCAGGCAGCACAGTGAGTACAGCACGAACGTTTGGCTTCTGCTCCCACAGCAGAAGAGCCAGGATTGAAAGCTGTGCTGGACCTGTTCAGCACACAATCACCTTTACATTGGTGCATCCATCGTTGCTTTCACTGCTCCCTTTCATACAGGAAAAGCATTTGAATGGAATCAGTTCAGAGCCTGCTCTCTGCTGCGCAGCAACACAGTCAGCACAGAAAGAACAGTGGCATCTGCTCCCACAGCAGAAGAACCAGCAGGGAAAGCTAGTGCTGGGCCTCTTCAGCACACAGGCTGCTTTGCAACGGTGTCACCATCATTGCAGTCTCTCCTCGGTTTCATACCTAAAACTCCATTTGAATCCAAATTCTCAGCTGGTCTCTCTCAGCTGCCCAGCAGCACAGTGAGTACAGCGTGAACGTTTGGCCTCTGCTCCCACAGCAGAAGAGCCAGGAGGGAAAGCTGGTGCTGGGCCTGTTCAGCACACAATCACCTTTACATCGGTGCATCCATCGTTGCTTTCACTGCTCCCTTTCATACACGAAAAGCATTTGAATGGAATCAGTCCAGAACCTGCTCTCTGCTACGCAGCAACACAGTCAGCACAGAATGAACAGTGGCATCTGCTCCCACAGCAGAAGAACCAGCAGGGAAAGCTAGTGCTGGGCCTCTTCAGCACACAGGCTGCTTTGCAACGGTGTCACCATCATTGCAGTCTCTCCTCGGTTTCATACCTAAAACTCCATTTGAATCCAAATTCTCAGCTGGTCTCTCTCAGCTGCAGGCAGCACAGTGAGTACAGCACGAACGTTTGGCTTCTGCTCCCACAGCAGAAGAGCCAGGATTGAAAGCTGGTGCTGGACCTGTTCAGCACACAATCACCTTTACATTGGTGCATCCATCGTTGCTTTCACTGCTCCCTTTCATACAGGAAAAGCATTTGAATGGAATCAGTTCAGAGCCTGCTCTCTGCTGCGCAGCAACACAGTCAGCACAGAAGAACAGTGGCATCTGCTCCCACAGCAGAAGAACCAGCAGGGAAAGCTAGTGCTGGGCCTCTTCAGCACACAGGCTGCTTTGCAACGGTGTCACCATCATTGCAGTCTCTCCTCGGTTTCATACCTAAAACTCCATTTGAATCCAAATTCTCAGCTGGTCTCTCTCAGCTGCAGGCAGCACGGTGGGCAGCTCCCACAGCAGAAGAACCACAGAACGTTTGGCCTTCTGCTCCCACAGCAGAAGAGCCAGGATTGAAAGCTTGTGCTGGACCTGTTCAGCACACAATCACCTTTACATTGGTGCATCCATCGTTGCTTTCACTGCTCCCTTTCATACAGGAAAAGCATTTGAATGGAATCAGTTCAGAGCCTGCTCTCTGCTGCGCAGCAACACAGTCAGCACAGAATGAACAGTGGCATCTGCTCCCACAGCAGAAGAACCAGCAGGGAAAGCTAGTGCTGGGCCTCTTCAGCACACAGGCTGCTTTGCAACGGTGTCACCATCATTGCAGTCTCTCCTCGGTTTCATACCTAAAACTCCATTTGAATCCAAATTCTCAGCTGGTCGCTCTCAGCTGCAGGCAGCACAGTGAGTACAGCACGAACGTTTGGCTTCTGCTCCCACAGCAGAAGAGCCAGGATTGAAAGCTTGTGCTGGACCTGTTCAGCACACAATCACCTTTACATTGGTGCATCCATCGTTGCTTTCACTGCTCCCTTTCATACAGGAAAAGCATTTGAATGGAATCAGTTCAGAGCCTGCTCTCTGCTGCGCAGCAACACAGTCAGCACAGAAAGAACAGTGGCATCTGCTCCCACAGCAGAAGAACCAGCAGGGAAAGCTAGTGCTGGGCCTCTTCAGCACACAGGCTGCTTTGCAACGGTGTCACCATCATTGCAGTCTCTCCTCGGTTTCATACCTAAAACTCCATTTGAATCCAAATTCTCAGCTGGTCTCTCTCAGCTGCAGGCAGCACAGTGAGTACAGCACGAACGTTTGGCTTCTGCTCCCACAGCAGAAGAGCCAGGATTGAAAGCTGGTGCTGGACCTGTTCAGCACACAATCACCTTTACATTGGTGCATCCATCGTTGCTTTCACTGCTCCCTTTCATACAGGAAAAGCATTTGAATGGAATCAGTTCCAGAGCCTGCTCTCTGCTACGCAGCAACACAGTCAGCACAGAATGAACAGTGGCATCTGCTCCCACAGCAGAAGAACCAGCAGGGAAAGCTAGTGCTGGGCCTCTCCCACAGCAGAAGAACCAGGAGGGAAAGCTGGCGCTCAGCACACAGGCTGCTTTGCAACGGTGTCACCATCATTGCAGTCTCTCCTCGGTTTCATACCTAAAACTCCATTTGAATCCAAATTCTCAGCTGGTCTCTCTCAGCTGCAGGCAGCACAGTGACTACAGCACGAACGTTTGGCCTCTGCTCCCACAGCAGAAGAGCCAGGATTGAAAGCTGGTGCTGGACCTGTTCAGCACACAATCACTTTTACATTGGTGCATCCATCGTTGCTTTCACTGCTCACAGTCATACAGGAAAAGCATTTGAATGGAATCAGTCCAGAGCCTGCTCTCTGCTGCGCAGCCACACAGTCAGCACAGAACGAAGAGTGGCATCTGCTCCCACAGCAGAAAAACCAGCAGGGAAAGCTAGTGCTGGGCTTCTTCAGCACACAGGCTGCTTTGCAACGGTGTCACCATCATTGCAGTCTCTCCTCGGTTTCATACCTAAAAGCCCATTTGAATCCAAATTCTCAGCTGGTCGCTCTCAGCTGCAGGCAGCACAGTGAGTACAGCACGAACGTTTGGCCTCTGCTTCCACAGCAGAAGTGTCAGGATTGAAAGCTGATGCTGGACCTGTTCAGCACACAATCACCTTTACATTGGTGCATCCATTGTTGCTTTCACTGCTCCCTTTCATACAGGAAAAGCATTTGAATGGAATCAGTTCAGAGCCTGCTCTCTGCTGCGCAGCAGCACAGTCAGCGCAGAAGGAACAGTGGATCGTTGCTTTCACTGCTCCCTTTCATACAGGAAAAGCATTTGAATGGAATCAGTTCAGAGCCTGCTCTCTGCTGCGCAGCAACACAGTCAGCACAGAAAGAACAGTGGCATCTGCTCCCACAGCAGAAGAACCAGCAGGGAAAGCTAGTGCTGGGCCTCTTCAGCACACAGGCTGCTTTGCAACGGTGTCACCATCATTGCAGTCTCTCCTCGGTTTCATACCTAAAAGTCCATTTGAATCCAAATTCTCAGCTGGTCGCTCTCAGCTGCAGGCAGCACAGTGAGTACAGCACGAACGTTTGGCTTCTGCTCCCACAGCAGAAGAGCCAGGATTGAAAGCTTGTGCTGGACCTGTTCAGCACACAATCACCTTTACATTGGTGCATCCATCGTTGCTTTCACTGCTCCCTTTCATACAGGAAAAGCATTTGAATGGAATCAGTTCAGAGCCTGCTCTCTGCTGGCAGCAACACAGTCAGCACAGAAAGAACAGTGGCATCTGCTCCCACAGCAGAAGAACCAGCAGGGAAAGCTAGTGCTGGGCCTCTTCAGCACACAGGCTGCTTTGCAACGGTGTCACCATCATTGCAGTCTCTCCTCGGTTTCATACCTAAAACTCCATTTGAATCCAAATTCTCAGCTGGTCTCTCTCAGCTGCAGGCAGCACAGTGAGTACAGCACGAACGTTTGGCTTCTGCTCCCACAGCAGAAGAGCCAGGATTGAAAGCTGGTGCTGGACCTGTTCAGCACACAATCACCTTTACATTGGTGCATCCATTGTTGCTTTCACTGCTCCCTTTCATACAGGAAAAGCATTTGAATGGAATCAGTTCAGAGCCTGCTCTCTGCTGGCAGCAACACAGTCAGCACAGAAAGAACAGTGGCATCTGCTCCCACAGCAGAAGAACCAGCAGGGAAAGCTAGTGCTGGGCCTCTTCAGCACACAGGCTGCTTTGCAACGGTGTCACCATCATTGCAGTCTCTCCTCGGTTTCATACCTAAAAGTCCATTTGAATCCAAATTCTCAGCTGGTCTCTCTCAGCTGCAGGCAGCACAGTGAGTACAGCACGAACGTTTGGCCTCTGCTCCCACAGCAGAAGAGCCAGGAGGGAAAGCTGGTGCTGGGCCTGTTCAGCACACAATCACCTTTACATTGGTGCATCCATCGTTGCTTTCACTGCTCCCTTTCATACAGGAAAAGCATTTGAATGGAATCAGTCCAGAACCTGCTCTCTGCTACGCAGCAACACAGTCAGCACAGAATGAACAGTGGCATCTGCTCCCACAGCAGAAGAACCAGCAGGGAAAGCTAGTGCTGGGCCTCTTCAGCACACAGGCTGCTTTGCAACGGTGTCACCATCATTGCAGTCTCTCCTCGGTTTCATACCTAAAAGTCCATTTGAATCCAAATTCTCAGCTGGTCGCTCTCAGCTGCAGGCAGCACAGTGATTACAGCACGAACGTTTGGCCTCTGCTCCCACAGCAGAAGTGTCAGGATTGAGTGCTTGTGCT
>NW_026913021.1:0-8651 GCF_034315485.1 Pezoporus occidentalis
CTATGACTCTATGACTCCACTATGACTCCTCTATGACTCCTCTATGACAGTATGACTCCTCTATGACTACTCTATGACAGTATGACTCCTCTATGACTCCTCTATGACTCCTCTATGACTCCTCTATGACTCCTCTATGACAGTATGACTCCTCTATGACTCCTCTATGACTCCTCTATGACTCCTCTATGACAGTATGACTCCTCTATGACTCCTCTATGACTCCTCTATGACTCCTCTATGACTCCTCTATGACTCCTCTATGACTCCTCTATGACAGTATGACTCCTCTATGACTCCTCTATGACTCCTCTATGACTCCTCTATGACTCCTCTATGACTCCTCTATGACTCCTCTATGACTCCTCTATGACTCCTCTATGACTCCTCTATGACTCCTCTATGACTCCTCTATGACTCCTCTATGACTCCTCTATGACTCCTCTATGACTCCTCTATGACTCCTCTATGACTCCTCTATGACTCCTCTATGACTCCTCTATGACTCCTCTATGACTCCTCTATGACTCCTCTATGACTCCTCTATGACTCCTCTATGACTCCTCTATGACTCCTCTATGACTCCTCTATGACTCCTCTATGACAGTATGACTCCTCTATGACTCCTCTATGACAGTATGACTCCTCTATGACTCCTCTATGACTCCTCTATGACTCCTCTATGACTCCTCTATGACTCCTCTATGACTCCTCTATGACTCCTCTATGACTCCTCTATGACTCCTCTATGACTCCTCTATGACTCCTCTATGACTCCTCTATGACTCCTCTATGACTCCTCTATGACAGTATGACTCCTCTATGACTCCTCTATGACTCCTCTATGACTCCTCTATGACTCCTCTATGACTCCTCTATGACTCCTCTATGACTCCTCTATGACTCCTCTATGACTCCTCTATGACTCCTCTATGACTCCTCTATGACTCCTCTATGACTCCTCTATGACTCCTCTATGACTCCTCTATGACTCCTCTATGACTCCTCTATGACTCCTCTATGACTCCTCTATGACTCCTCTATGACTCCTCTATGACAGTATGACTCCTCTATGACTCCTCTATGACTCCTCTATGACTCCTCTATGACTCCTCTATGACTCCTCTATGACTCCTCTATGACTCCTCTATGACTCCTCTATCTATGACTCCTCTATCACTATGACTCCTCTATGACAGTATGACTCCTCTATGACTCCTCTATGACTCCTCTATGACTCCTCTATGACTCCTCTATGACTCCTCTATGACTCCTCTATGACTCCTCTATGACTCCTCTATGACAGTATGACTCCTCTATGACTCCTCTATGACAGTATGACTCCTCTATGACTCCTCTATGACTCCTCTATGACTCCTCTATGACTCCTCTATGACTCCTCTATGACTCCTCTATGACAGTATGACTCCTCTATGACTCCTCTATGACTCCTCTATGACTCCTCTATGACTCCTCTATGACTCCTCTATGACTCCTCTATGACTCCTCTATGACTCCTCTATGACTCCTCTATGACTCCTCTATGACTCCTCTATGACTCCTCTATGACTCCTCTATGACTCCAGTATGACTCCTCTATGACTCCTCTATGACTCCTCTATGACTCCTCTATGACTCCTCTATGACTCCTCTATGACTCCTCTATGACTCCTCTATGACTCCTCTATGACTCCTCTATGACAGTATGACTCCTCTATGACTCCTCTATGACTCCTCTATGACTCCTCTATGACTCCTCTATGACTCCTCTATGACTCCTCTATGACTCCTCTATGACTCCTCTATGACTCCTCTCCTCTATGACTCCTCTATGACTCCTCTATGACTCCTCTATGACTCCTCTATGACTCCTCTATGACTCCTCTATGACTCCTCTATGACTCCTCTATGACTACTCTATGACTCCTCTATGACTCCTCTATGACAGTATGACTCCTCTATGACTCCTCTATCTATGACTCCTCTATGACTCCTCTATGACTCCTCTATGACTCCTCTATGACTCCTCTATGACTCCTCTATGACTCCTCTATGACTCCTCTATGACTCCTCTATGACTCCTCTATGACTCCTCTATGACTCCTCTATGACTCCTCTATGACTCCTCTATGACTCCTCTATGACTCCTCTAATACTCCTCTATGACTCCTCTATGACTCCTCTATGACTCCTCTATGACTCCTCTATGACTCTATGACTCCTCTATGACTCCTCTATGACTCCTCTATGACTCCTCTATGACTCCTCTATGACTCCCTATGACTCCTCTATGACTCCTCTATGACTCCTCTATGACTCCTCTATGACTCCTCTATGACTCCTCTATGACTCCTCTATGACTCCTCTATGACTCCTCTATGACAGTATGACTCCTCTATGACTCCTCTATGACTCCTCTATGACTCCTCTATGACTCCTCTATGACTCCTCTATGACTCCTCTATGACTCCTCTATGACTCCTCTATGACTCCTCTATGACTCCTCTATGACTCCTCTATGACTCCTCTATGACTCCTCTGACTCCTCTATGACTCTATGACTCCTCTATGACTCCTCTATGACTCCTCTATGACTCCTCTATGACTCCTCTATGACTCCTCTATGACTCCTCTATGACTCCTCTATGACTCCTCTATGACTCCTCTATGACTCCTCTATGACTCCTCTATGACTCCTCTATGACTCCTCTATGACTCTCTATCTATGACTCCTCTATCTATGACTCCTCTATGACTCCTCTATGACTCTCTCTATGACTCCTCTATGACTCCTCTATGACTCCTCTATGACTCCTCTATGACTCCTCTATGACTCCTCTATGACTCCTCTATGACTCCTCTATGACTATGACTCCTCTATGACTCCTCTATGACTCCTCTATGACTCCTCTATGACTCCTCTATGACTCCTCTATGACTCCTCTATGACTCCTCTATGACTCCTCTATGACTCCTCTATGACTCCTCTATGACTCCTCTATGACTATGACTCCTCTATGACTCCTCTATGACTCCTCTATGACTCCTCTATGACTCCTCTATGACTCCTCTATGACTCCTCTATGACTCCTCTATGACTCCTCTATGACTCCTCTATGACTCCTCTATGACTCCTCTATGACTCCTCTATGACTCCTCTATGACTCCTCTATGACAGTATGACTCCTCTATGACTCCTCTATGACTCCTCTATAACTCCTCTATGACTCCTCTATGACTCCTCTATGACTCCTCTATGACTCCTCTATGACTCCTCTATGACTCCTCTATGACTCCTCTCCTCTATGACTCCTCTATGACTCCTCTATGACTCCTCTATGACTCCTCTATGACTCCTCTATGACTCCTCTATGACTCCTCTATGACTCCTCTATGACTCCTCTATGACTCCTCTATGACTCCTCTATGACTCCTCTATGACTCCTCTATGACTCCTCTATGACTCCTCTATGACTCCTCTATGACTCCTCTATGACTCCTCTATGACTCTTCTATGACTCCTCTATGACTCCTCTATGACTCCACTATGACTCCTCTATGACTCCTCTATGACAGTATGACTCCTCTATGACTCCTCTATGACCTACCCTCTATGACTCCTCTATGACTCCTCTATGATTACTCTATGAACAGTGACTCCTCAATGATTTCCTCTATGACTCCTCTATGACTCCTCTATGACTCCTGTATTACTTACTCCTCTATGACTACTCTATGACTCCTCTATGACTCCTCTATGACAGTATGACTCCTCTATGACTCCTCTATGACTCCTCTATGACTCCTCTATGACTCCTCTATGACTCCTCTATGACTCATCTATGACAGTATGACTCCTCTATGACTCCTCTATGACTCCTCTATGACAGTATGACTCCTCTATGACTCCTCTATGACTCCTCTATGACTCCTCTATGACTCCTCTATGACTATGACAGCATGACTCCTCTATGACTCCTCTATGACAGTATGACTCCTCTATGACTCCTCTATGACTTTGTCTCCTCTATGACTCCTATGACTCCTCTATGACAGTATGACTCCTCTATGACTCCTCTATGACTCTTCTCTATGACTCCTCTATGACTCCTCTATGACTCCTCTCTAAGAGTATGACTCCTCTATGACTCCTCTATAAGAGTATGACTCCTCTATGACTCCTCTATGACAGACTCCTCTATGACTCCTGTATGACTCCTCTATGACTCCTCTATGACTCCTCTATGACTCCTCTATGACTCCTCTATGACTCCTCAATGACTCCTCTATGACTCCTCTATGACTCCTCTATGACAGTATGACTCCTCTATGACTCCTCTATGACAGTATGACTCCTCTATGACTTCTCTATGACTCCTCTATGACTCCTCTATGACTCCTCTATGACTCCTCTATGACTCCTCTATGACAGTATGAGCTCCTCTATGACTCCTCTATGACTCCTCTATGACTCCTCTATGACTCCTCTATGACTCCTCTATGACTCCTCTATGACTCCTCTATGACTCCTCTGACTCCTCTATGACAGTATGACCTCTATGACTCCTCTATAACTCCTGCTGACTCTATAACTCCCCTTATGACTACCTCTATGACTCCTCTATGACTCCTCTATGACTCCTCTATGACTCCTCTATGACTCCTCTATGACTCCTCTATGACAGTATACTCCTCTATGACTCCTCTATGACTCCTCTATGACTCCTCTATGACAGTCCTCTATGCACCTCTATGACTCCTCTATGACTCCTCTATGACTCCTCTATGAACTCCTCTATGACTACCCTCTATGACTCCTCTATAACTTACCTCTATGACTCCTCTATGACTCCTCTATGACTCCTCTATGACTCCTCTATGACTCCTCTATGACTCCTCTATGACTCCTCTATGACAGTATGACTCCTCTATGACTCCTCTATGACTCCTCTATGACTCCTCTATGACTCCTCTATGACTCCTCTATGACTCATCTATGACTCCTCTATGACAGTATGACTCCTCTATGACTCCTCTATGACAGTATGACTCCTCTATGACTGTATGACTCCTGTATGACTCCTCTATGACTCCTCTATGACTCCTCTATGACTCCAGTATGACTCCTATATGACTCCTCTATGACAGTATGACTCCTCTATGACTCCTCTATGACTCCTCTATGACTCCTCTATGACTCCTCTATGACAGTATGAACTCCTCTATGACTCCTCTATGACAGTATGACTCCTCTATGACTCCTCTATGACAGTATGACTCCTCTATGACTCCTCTATGACAGTATGACTCCTCTATGACTCCTCTATGACTCCTCTATGACTCCTCTATGACTCCTCTATGACTCCTCTATGACTCCTCTATGACAGTATGACTCGTCTATGACTCCTCTATGACTCCTCTATGACTCCTCTATGACTCCTCTATGACTCCTCTATGACTTCTCTATGACTCCTCTATGACTCCTCTATGACTCCTCTATGACTCCTCTATGACTCCTCTATTACAGTATGACTCCTCTATGACTCCTCTATAAGAGTCTGACTCCTCTATGACTCCTCTATGACTCCTCTATGACTCCTCTATGACTCCTCTATGACTCCTCTATGACTCCTCTATGACTCCTCTATGACTCCTCTATGACTCCTCTATGACTCCTCTATGACTCCTCTATGACTCCTCTATGACAGTATGACTCCTCTATGACTCCTCTATGACTCCTCTATGACTCCTCTATGACAGTATGACTCCTCTATGACTCCTCTATGACAGTATGACTCCTCTATGACTCCTCTATGACTCCTCTATGACTCCTCTATGACTCCTCTATGACTCCTCTATGACTCCTCTATGACTCCTCTATGACAGTATGACTCCTCTATGACTCCTCTATGACTCCTCTATGACTCCTCTATGACTCCTCTATGACTCCTCTATGACTCCTCTATGACTCCTCTATGACTCCTCTATGACTCCTGTATGACTCCTCTATGACTCCTCTATGACTCCTCTATGACTCCTCTATCAATGACTCCTCTATGACTCCCCTATGACTCCTCTATGACTCCTCTATGACTCCTCTATGACTCCTCTATGACTCCTCTAAGACTCCTCTATGACTCCTCTCTATGACTCCTCTATGACTCCTCTATGACTCCTCTATGACTCCTCTATGACTCCTCTATGACAGTATGACTCCTCTATGACAGTATGACTCCTCTATGACTCCTCTATGACAGTATGACTCCTCTATGACTCCTCTATGACTCCTCTATGACAGTATGACTCCTCTATGACTCCTCTATGACAGTATGACTCCTCTATGACTCCTCTCTAAGAGTATGACTCCTCTATGACAGTATGACTCCTCTATGACTCCTCTATGACTCCTCTATGACTCCTCTATGACTCCTCTATGACTCCTCTGTGACTCCTCTATGACTCCTCTATGACTCCTCTGTGACTCCTCTGTGACTCCTCTGTGACTCCTCTGTGGACTACCTCTATGACTCCTCTATGACTCCTCTATGACTCCTCTATGACTCCTCTATGACTCCTCTATGACTCCTCTATGACTCCTCTATGACTCCTCTATGACTCCTCTATGACAGTATGACTCCTCTATGACTGCTCTATGACTCCTCTATGACTCCTCTATGACTCCTCTATGACTCCTCTATGACTCCTCTATTACTCCTCTATGACTACTCTATGACTCCTCTATGACTCCTCTATGACTCCTCTATGACTCCTCTATGACTCCTCTATGACTCCTCTATGACTCCTCTATGACTCCTCTATGACTCCTCTATGACTCCTCTATGACTCCTCTATGACTCCTCTATGACTCCTCTATGACTCCTCTATGACTCCTCTATGACTCCTCTATGACTCCTCTATGACTCCTCTATGACTCCTCTATGACTCCTCTATGACTCCTCTATGACTCCTCTATGACTCCTCTATGACTCCTCTATGACTCCTCTATGACTCCTCTATGACTCCTCTATGACTCCTCTATGACTCCTCTATGACTCCTCTATGACTCCTCTATGACTCCAGTATGACTCCTCTATGACTCCTCTATGACTCCTCTAAGACGCCTCTATGACTACTCTATGACAGTATGACTCCTCTATGACTCCTCTATGACAGTATGACTCCTCTATGACTCCTCTATGACAGTATGACTCCTCTATGACTCCTCTATGACTCCTCTATGACTCCTCTATGACTCCTCTATGACTCCTCTATGACTCCTCTATGACTCCTCTATGACTCCTCTATGACTCCTCTATGACTCCTCTATGACTCCTCTATGACTCCTCTATGACTCCTCTATGACTCCTCTATGACTCCTCTATGACTCCTCTATGACTCCTCTATGACTCCTCTATGACTCCTCTATGACTCCTCTATGACTCCTCTATGACTCCTCTATGACTCCTCTATGACTCCTCTATGACTCCTCTATGACTCCTCTATGACTCCTCTATGACTCCTCTATGACAGTATGACTCCTCTATGACTCCTCTATGACTCCTCTAAGTATGACTCCTCTATGACTCCTCTATGACTCCTCTATGACTCCTCTATGACTCCTCTATGACAGTATGACTCCTCTATGACTCCTCTATGACTCCTCTATGACTCCTCTATGACTCCTCTATGACTCCTCTATGACTCCTCTATGACTCCTCTATGACTCCTCTATGACTCCTCTATGACTCCTCTATGACTCCTCTATGACTCCTCTATGACTCCTCTATGACTCCTCTATGACTCCTCTATGACTCCTCTATGACTCCTCTATGACTCCTCTATGACTCCTCTATGACTCCTCTATGACTCCTCTATGACTCCTCTATGACTCCTCTATGACTCCTCTATGACTCCTCTATGACTCCTCTATGACTCCTCTATGACTCCTCTATGACAGTATGACTCCTCTATGACTCCTCTATGACTCCTCTATGACTCCTCTATGACTCCTCTATCACTCCTCTATGACTCCTCTATGACTCCTCTATGACTCCTCTATGACTCCTCTATGACTCGACTATGACTCCTCTATGACTCCTCTATGACTCCTCTATGACTCCTCTATGACAGTATGACTCCTCTATGACTCCTCTATGACTCCTCTATGACTCCTCTATGACTCCTCTATGACTCCTCTATGACTCCTCTATGACAGTCTATGACTCCTCTATGACTCCTCTATGACTCCTCTATGACTCCTCTATGACTCCTCTATGACTCCTCTATGACTCCTGACTATCTCCTCTATGACTCCTCTATGACTCCTCTATGACTCCTCTATGACTCCTCTATGACTCCTCTATGACTCCTCTATGACTCCTCTATGACTCCTCTATGACTCCTCTATGACTCCTCTATGACTCCTCTATGACTCCTCTATGACTCCTCTATGACTCCTCTATGACTCCTCTATGACTCCTCTATGACTCCCCTATGACTCCTCTATGACTCCTCTATGACTCCCCTATGACTCCTCTATGACTCCCCTATGACTCCTCTATGACTCCTCTATGACAGTATGACTCCTCTATGACTCCTCTATGACAGTATGACTCCTCTATGACTCCTCTATGACTCCCCTATGACTCCTC
>NW_026913022.1:0-34788 GCF_034315485.1 Pezoporus occidentalis
ATTTTCTAACTAGAAAACATTTGAGAGCTCACCTGCGACCACTACACAAAAGAAATCTTTAAGGTGATTATTTTGAGAGGATATTGTTGAAGTTCAGTGATTTTTAATCTATTCATTTATTTTAAAAAATATTAAGAAAACCCTTTAAAAATAAAACAACAATCAAAATTTAATTTTACAGCTGGTTATTTAAAATGACACAGAAAACTGATTTTCTAAAACATATTTTAGGATGTCAAATAGCAGTGGATTTATGTTTAGTTTGAAAAAAAATTGAGGATATGATTTTTTTCCTGCCAATGTATGCTTTTAGAAAATTCTAAACATTTTCCTCTTTTTCTCACTTACTGCTACCTTTGTTTACTAACAAGGATTCAAGAAATCTTTTTCTATCTAGATTTTATTAAAAAATATTAAAAAACCTGCAACAGGATTATTTTTGCTCTTCTCATGAACCAAAGTTTCAAAAAATTCTACTGATTTTATTGAATCCCATGAATGCATGTACATTCTCTTCTCCGTCACTCACTGGATTTGCAGGGTAAACACAGTCAAGTTTTTGTTCTAGGGAAAAAAATAATTACTCTAAGGCTGCCCCAAAAGTATGTGATTGATGCTAGAGTCCCTGACAGTTTGCTAGGTTGTTTTCATTGTCGAGATCGCATTGGAGAGATTCTTTGATTAAAAATTCAGTTTGAAAAAATTTTACAGTTTCCTTTCCCTGCAAAACAAACCTAAAAAAACCAAATCAAAAGCTGAAAAAACTCCCCCAAATTATTGAAATAAACTAAATAAGATTTCAGTTTAAAGAACCGCTCACTTCAAAGTGGCTGTTAATGAAAGGATTCATCTTTCTGGTTTGACTAGGCATTCATGTATACTGTGCAAAACAAGTTAGGTGAGTTTAGGGTTGAATATTAAACATTATAGACCAAATCTGCAAACATTATTGCCTAAAATGATCCATTTTACACTTGTATAGTTTTTGTATAAAATTGTATTCACTGCATTTTTCCTAGATTTCGTTACATGCCTAGAACAGTTAATGTTTTAAAACTAACCATACAGATAAAGACACATGTGGAAAATATTGAAAGGTCCATACAATATTTTGAAGTTGACTTTCTTCAATTCTAACATGATTTATTTTTTTACATTAATACTGTTTAATAGTCATTATTCCTTGACAGGTATCTCTGAAGAAAGGCGGGTTTATATTTTTCATGCCAACATGCTCCTCTTAAGTTTCACAAAATTTATCTCTTTAGTATTCGCTAAATCTGTCTTATCAGGTCTGTGAACAGCTGAGAAACTAAGGGGGTTTACAAGTGAAACTATTATAACTTCGGAAAGCAAAAGTTATGAATAGGATAAATGCATTTTGTGGATAAAATTGTTGAAATTGTAATGTCACTAAAACCGTTCGATTTAAAATGGATATTCGGCATTTATTCCAACCCCGAAATGATAAGAGGGCCATATTGTTTAAATGCACAATGTTAATTAACGGATCATAGTAAAACCTCTGCTATATACAGCTTTAGTTAACTAAAATTTTAATTTCCCTTATTTTTTTGAAATTCCTTTAATGAAATTTTAATTCCCTAGGTAATCTACCTCTGTATGAAAAATGGATATGAAACATTAATACTTTTCTAGCTTTTGAAAACATATAAATTTGAAATTAAGGCTAATTATAAGTATGACTAAGAATCTACATTCAGTTATGTTAACCCAGTGAACCATATACTCAGTAGAACCATGAACGATATTTAAAACATTTTAAAATATTATTGCTCAAAAACAGATTTAGGAAATAACATCTTTTATTATTGTATGACATACAACTGAGATAAATAGGTAAGTAACATTTGGAATTCAACTAACTGTACTTAGGTTTAAGCCCTGTCATTGAACAGACTTCCCACAGACTGATAAAAGTTTAATATTATTTATAAATTTTGTGCAAACGTCCTTTGCTGAATTAAAAAAAATTACCCCAAAATTCACAATCCTTGGACGGACTTTAACATTCTCATTTAAAATTTGAATAACTAAAACAGCAAACAAAGCCTCAAATTAATTGAATAGGAAAAAAGTAGGAATTCGTTTTAAAAACAGTCGTTCTAATTAACATTAAAGAAATTTCTGATTGGCACTTCAGCATTTCTAGAAAATCTGGTTAGGTTTTTACCCATTTCTATCTCTTAATCTAATCATTTTATTTTATTTTTAGTCCCATAGCAATTAACATCAATAGCAATTATGGTTAAAAGGCTCTGTCTTACATAATTAGTATTTCAGCAGTATAAAATGGCAAGACACAAGATTGTACTGATACATATAAAATTTTACCTGAAGAATTTAACAAGGAGAAAAAGTTAACAAAACCTGAAAGCATTCCAAAATTATTATTTCTGTTCAGTAACTTTTATAGGATTATTTAGTATAAATTTTAGGCAAAATACTGTACATTATTTTCAAATTTCTTATGTTCTGCTCATTCACTTTGAATAATCCTAATGTTATAGCCATAAATTTAACAAAAATTGTAAATGAACACAACAAAATTAAATCCATACAAAACACAAAAATTCCAAAGTAACTTTTCTGATTTGAAGTTTGCATTTTCATAGTTAAAAATTTTAATCTCTAAGCTTATTACTTTTGTGCTTTAGAAAGAAAATTTAAATTTAAAAATGAATTAATAATGTATAGTTAATACAATAAGGATTGACATGAGAAACTTATCAGTAAACCCTTTAATTGGGGCATTAAATGGAAAGAATTAAGGAGCTACTAGGATAAAAAGATTTAATAAAGGGTTTTAAAAAAATATTAAGCACAATTTTTACAAAAAAAAACTCAGATACAACAAAAAACTAAACAACCAAGCCCCAAAAAACAAATCAAACATAATTTGGTCCTATTAGCAAAAAGAATTTCATTTCTTGTTATTAGAACTCACATAAAGACAGCTCACATTTAAAAAAACAATCAGAAAAATTTTTTAGATACTTTTGTTGGAATTAGACTGAAAATCTAGTTCTTAGTCATACTTCATAATTAGCCTTAATTTACAAGGCATTTTATATGTTTTGCAATAAAAGCTAGAAAAGTATATTAATGTGTGTTCATAACCATTTTTCATATAGAGGTAGCATTACCAAGAGGCATTTTCAATTTCATAAAATTATATTCCCAATATAATGAGAATTTTTTTTTCTAAATTGGGTTGAGTGTAACACTAAAGCCTCTAATAAATACTATCCAGAGGATTTTACACTATGATTTTCCGTTCACTTAACATTGTGATTTAAACAATATTAACCATCATATCATTTCATGGTAGCAGAAAGACAATCAAGATGAAATCTTAATTACTAAAGAACTGTCAAGAGACATTAACAATTTCACACTGAATTTTATAAAAGTAATGATTGTCCTATTACATATGCTGTAATTTGCCTTTTCTGACTGTTATAATAGTTTCCTCACTTGTTAAACACTTATTTACTCTAAGGTGTGCCTCCAAAAGTATGTGATTATACGGGACAGTCCTGACTAGTTTTGAGGTTGTTTTCATCTGCGTAGAGTCCAAAGCATGGTGAGAGATTTTCTTTGATTAAATTTTTATTTGGTCTGAGTAAGCAAAAATTTTCAGGTTTTCCCTTTCCCTTGCAAAAAAACCCAAACAAAACCAAAAAAACCACCCCAAAACGAAAAAAAACCCCACCCCTCAAATTATTGAGAAAATAAAACTGAAAGTAAGATCTCAGTTTAAAGAAGTGACACTTCCTACTTCAAAGTGGCTGTTAATGAAAGGATTCATCTTTCTGGTTTGACTAGGCATTCATGTATACTGCTGCAAAACAAGTTAGGTGAGTTTAGGGTTGAATATCTAAACATTATATGAAGCAAATCTGGAAACCAATTAATTGCCTAAATGATCAATTTTACACTTACATCAGTTTTTGTATGAAAAATTGTACTTCACTGCATTTTTCCTAGATTTTCTGTTAACATTGCCTTAGCAAGTTAGTTTTTTTGTATCTCTAGGAACAAATCTAACAGACACATAAATGCTAACATAGTTTTTAGAAGAAAAATATTAAATAGGTTATTTTAACAGATGTAGAATGTTGATTCAATCTTCAAATTCTAACTATGATTTATATTTTATATGTACATAATAATCATGTTTTTCTTAATAGCTCATTATCTCCCTTTAAACATCTCTCAAATGCAATAGCCTGTTTTTATATTTTGCATTTGTAATTCATTACGACCTTAATTTTTTCTTCATATTCTTTCTTTAGTATTCTCTCAGTTTCTCTAAATGGTGTCACCTACGAATCTGCTGGCAGGTAGTGAGAAAATAAGTGTTTAACAAGTGAGGAAACTATTATAACAGTCAGAAAAGGCAAATTACAGCATATGTAATAGGACAATCATTACTTTTATAAAATTCAGTGTGAAATTGTTAATGTCTCTTGACAGTTCTTTAGTAATTAAGATTTCATCTTGATTGTCTTTCTGCTACCATGAAATGATATGATGGTTAATATTGTTTAAATCACAATGTTAAGTGAACGGAAAATCATAGTGTAAAATCCTCTGGATAGTATTTATTAGAGGCTTTAGTGTTACACTCAACCCAATTTAGAAAAAAAAATTCTCATTATATTGGGAATATAATTTTATGAAATTGAAAATGCCTCTTGGTAATGCTACCTCTATATGAAAAATGGATATGAACACACATTAATATACTTTTCTAGCTTTTGCAAAACATATAAAATTTGTAAATTAAGGCTAATTATGAAGTATGACTAAGAACTAGATTTTCAGTCTAATTGTTAACCCAGTGAAACTCAGTATGAATACTCAGTATGCTAACCCAGTGAAACTGAATATTTAAAACATTTTAAACAATATTAATTGCTCAAAAACATATTTATGAGACAAGTAGACAGCTATTTTATTATTATTGTAGCTGAGATAGCATTTCACATGAGATATAATCTAGGTAAGAAACATTAAGGCAATAATCAGGCTAAGCAGGTGTTTACTCAGAGGGTAAAGGCTGTCATGAAAATCAACCTCCCACAGACCTAGAAAAGAAGGGTTTACAACTATTGTGTCTTGTCATAATGATGTATGATGGAAAGACACAGTCCTTTAGCTAGAAAATGAAACAGAAACTTACTACCACCCAGAAACCTATGGAGGGCACATTAACTGAAGTAATCCTAAAATATGAAAATGAACTCATATCAGCAAAGAAAATAGATTAAATTTATTTCATAAAGAACAACATAAGTAAGGGTATTTTTTGGAACTCATACTGTGCTGCGATTTAAGCAAAGTAAGGTAAATTTCTGAATGTTGGGACTTAGAGACTTCTGGAAAGTTGCTTGGTGTTAAAATCCACAAATTCCTATCGTCCTCAAAAAGGGTCTAAAATCAGTTTCTCGATTTCTATGTTTTATTTCCCCAAGTGTAAAACAGAAGTAATAGCAATTTTCTGTCTCAAAGGCTTGTCACAAGGATGAATTTATTAATTTTTCAGCTAGTATAAAATGGCAATGACACAAGCACATCTGTATAGTATGATAAAACAAGTAAAATTTTAACAGACAATTTAAGAAAGGGAAAAGAAAAAGTCTGTAACAAAACCTGAAAGCATTCCCAGAAGAAAATTATTATTATCTAGTTCAGTAACTTTATTCATAGGATTATTTAGTGATATTGTATCTGAGGCAACCCACCTGTCACTAATCACTCTCTTGAATGCTCGTTTATGTTCTGCTCATTTACTTTTGAATAATCACTGACATGTTATAGCCAAATACCAACATATGCAAATTGTAAATGAAAAACAAGCAAACAAAAAAAAACACAAAAAACCCCAAAACAACAAACCCCCCCACCAAAAAAAAACCAAAACCTACCAACCCCCTGATGTTGATAGTTTGCATTTCCTTGCAAAGTTTTTAAGAGACTTTTTCATAGTGCTGCTCTAGACACTTTGTTACACTAGTGTACACCTTCTCAGATAAAAAGTGGAAAGCAGCGGGTACGTACAGGATGTAACGTAAATATGTATAATAATCAGTAGGCTTGCCACCAGGAACATACAGACTTTCACTAGCAACCATTTAAAATCAATCTGAAGGCATTTGGAAAGCATTTTAAGGAGCAACTAGGCATCAATAAAATTTAATTAATTGGGTCTATGGATGCACATGTAAATTGAGTGTTAATTGTGCTAGCAATGCTTTTCCATTAAAAATTAAACTCATGATTAGCAACAAAGAAAAAAACAAGCCAACGTTGTTCTGTAAACAAATCTCATTTTCTTTAATTGTGCCCTACTTTAGATAACAATCATAATTCTCCATTTGCTTAAGGTGAGCATCACTACAGCACGGGAAAGACAGGCCGATTGCTGGTTAAGATATCACAGATGTATCATTCAGACTTTTGATGCAATGCGGTTTTTTAAATTGCCTTATCCGCCTTTGAGCAAGAATGGGAAGTTTTTTTCTCTTAATGTTAAGCAGACAACTTAATGTGTTTAGGAGAAAAATAAGTTTGTCAACCATGTTTTTATAAATAAGAATTTAATAGTAATGTGGGGATCACTGGGGTATTCTAATTTATTTACCTCTCGGTCTGAGTATGCACAGATGAAAATTAATATGAGTGTCAGTTCAGTCCAGGATGTAGGTATTTGAAGCTTCAAGTCCCTTCCTGCTTATTCCACAAACTCTGCTCCTGTAGCTATGCTTTAAGAACAAATACAAATCCAGGGGACAAGAGAACGTGTTTAGTTCTTGAAATAAATTCAAGATTTTGAGAGTGAATTTTAGCATCTAGTACTTGTCAAACAGAAATGCATCCACACAAGTTGGCTTGAGACTTCTACAGTCCGAGTTTTAAAAGCAGGTCTTCTCCTTGTACAGTGCCATAGTATCTCCATGGTTCTAGATTTTGTTCCCAGGCAGGCAGCTAGGAGTTAGGAATTGGAGACCCAAAGCTACATTAGCTAGATCCTCTGAATGATTTAGGCACCCATTCTCCAGTTTCTGCACCAGCAAAATGAATGTCATTTCATTATCTCACTATTTTAAAGATATAAACACTTTAAAAACTGCAAAGTACTTGGGGATGAGGTAGACATGGTTGCCATATGAATAGAGAGCAAGAGTGGTTTTGTCTTTGCATAGTATATGGACAATGATAAATGGAAATATTAAAAAGACACGAAAACCCAAAGAATCTAAACTAAGACACTCAGCATTCTGAATCAAAAGCGTAACTTCTGCATTTGTTTGCATCAGTTTTACTGACAGAGCATCACTTAATTTCTGGAAAAGCTATTCTTAGTTTGCCTTATCTCTCCATCTGAATAAAAATGTTAGGACAAATCTGCTTGTGACCACAAATTTTTCATATTAATGACAAAGTAATGTCTCGCTAGAATCTAAACAGGTAACAGTGAAGAGTGTCGTGTTCTAGGTTTGCAGAGGACCAGTCAGAAATGTTTAAGTAGCAGTAAAAAGAGACTGAATAAAAGCGTTAGGAGTAGCAGGACAGTATTTTACAGATAATGCAAAATCAATCAAAATATGGAGAGTATTTTATAGCTTCCACGTTGAGCTTTGAAATTCCTCATTGTCTGTGAGACTTGGGAACTGCATCTCTGTGCAGCACTCTCATTTCTCAGGCACTTCTTGGACAGTGTTGAGTAGAATAACAGGAAAAAAAAAAATTGAGACAAATCACAGCCTTCCTGTGGTCTTGTGTGCCTTCTCAGTCTTCATAACATGTTCTGACAGCTGGGAAACAGTGGTGTTCCATACTCACACGTCAAACTAAGCAAGTCCAGTTCAAATTCTTTATAGCCTCAGGGTGAAAAGTAAGAAAACTTTGTTAGAAGCAGATTTTCAAAGGCAGAAAATTGATTTTTCTCTTTTGTTTTTGAAAAATCAGGAAAAAAATATATACTGGGGTGATAAAGCCTCAATTGTCTAAATCTCAGCATCTTAAAAGATAAGTACATGCTTAAATTATTGATTAGTTTCTGTCACCTAATATGAAACTTTTGCCACTCATATGTGAAACTTGGAATTTTGATCGGTGAGTGCAGCTATCCTACCAAATGGAATTTGTACTTCAGGTGTTTGTGGATTTCTTCTTTCTCCACATAATGTTAATGTGACTTTCCCATTCAACATCAGCCTTCCTCTCCTGAAACACCTCATGTCCCTTTGGTTGAAGTACTTGGCGCTGTCTGTGCTTAGGTTGTGACTCACATCTATCTCCAGTGACTGAAACAATAACATGAAGCAATACAAGGAAGCAATATTCTAGTTGTAAGGTGAATCAGTACTAATTCAGCACAGGTTGATTTGATTTCCCCTACTGGCATGTCCTATTCATCCCAGTAACATCTTCAATGACAGCCATGAAAATGAGTGCACAAATTTAGTAGACTAAGTGGCCAAATTGTGTCATTTTGTATTTATGCATGCATTTTATTTATAATAGCTATGTGTACTTCTCTGAAGCACATAGAGAACTATAAATTTTGGGGTCTAATAGCTTTTATACTTTAAAACATGACTAAAGGGCTTAAAGATAACAGTGATTCTATATTTCATGTGGAAAACAACCCCAGAAATCTGTGCATCTGACAATGAGAAACGGCTTGCATCTTTTCACTGCAGTTTGGAGGACAGAACTCGCAAATTCCATATGAATTATTAGAAAACAGCAAAGGAAGCAGTATTAAGAATAAAGTGAGCTACTTGGAATCTGACAGTCAAGTCTACACCGGCCATTTGTCTAATCCCAGAAATGTCTGTCCACTAAAATACCTTCAGTGCACACAGATGTTCAAGTAAGACTGGCCTGTGTCTCACCTGCTCAGATGGGAAAGTACAGGCTTTTCATACTCCACATTGCCTTGCACCAAAGGTACAGAGCAGATCCTGCTCATTTCCCACTATTCTGTGATTCTGTGATTTACTGCTGTGGTCTACTTTTAAGTGGACAGTGCGGTTAAGAGTAACTTGTTTTTAATTTACCTCTTGCACTCAGCTGCAAGTACAAAAAAGAGCGTGTCTTTTGGAAAGCTGACTTAGTGAGGCACGGAGAGAGCAAAGAAGGTATTTCAGAACAGGCTGAAAAACAGTGGGATCCTCTAAAGAATTAGGCTTGCAACTGCCCCCTCCTCCCACATCAGCTAAAGTTTGCAAGCATGCTCTCAAGCAGCTTCAGTCTCCTCCTAATCTTGTAAGAGAAATGGAACTATTTGCTGATGCTTATATCTACAGTGATTTCTGTCTCTCCTGTCTGTCGTGTGACCCAACCCTAAACCTCTTTGTAAACTTCAATTAAATGTTTAGCCACAGACTGGGGGATTTGTTGCATACAAGCTTTGGCCAGTGTGCTAGCATGTTTTGAATAGTCATTTGAGATGATAAAGAAACTAGATGGAAACTTCTTTCTGTTGGACTTCCAGCTGATCTGAAAAATTCTTATTTTCACCCACCACTTGTATAATCATTTGCATTCATAAAAATACATTGAAAAATGAGGACCCAAATTGAAGTCTCCTTATGGTTTATGTGAGCCTTGTACTCATTAGCATTCAATGAGAATGGATTAAGATTTGGGGAAGAAGGTGAGACTTGTGCTAAATAGCAAAGAAGAGATGAGTAACTACAGTTTTAGCTTTGGGTTTTGAAGTTTTGGAGATCTGGGGTTTAGGTTGCTTTTTCCTCTCCGATCTGTTAGTTACCTTTAGGTTGAAATAGTATTACTGTGGGACCTTACTATCCTTCCTGGCGTTTGTCCATTGAGAGCAGGTTTACAGCACAGGGAAAGGGTTGTGTTTGAACTGTCAGAAAACAGCTCTGCTGCAACTTCTTCAGCTTGAGCAAGTTATTGCCAAAGCCAGTTATACTGATTCCTATAGAGCTGTGGGCAAGACACACTTTCTCTTTCCTGCGCATTTTGTCTGTCTTGTATTATTTGAAATTTCTGACAGCTGTATACAACTAGAATTAGCAGAATGTTGTGAACAGATCTGTCCCCTTGTCTTGGATGTTGAGCAAGCAATTTTGTACAAGTTGTTTTACTTCTTCATGGTTATTTTTACTTTTTATAGTTGTGAAAGCAAGTATTAAAACTAGTAGTGATAAATAAATCTCCTGATTGCATTTCTAGAAAATGCCACTTTCAAAATGCTTTTTTAGTAGGAATTAAAACGTCTATGTAAAATGCAAACATCAGTCCATATTGTGAAGCAAAAAAAAAAAAAAAAACAACCAAAAAACCCAAATCAAATAAAACAAAACAAACCACACACACACACACACACAAAAAAAAAAAAAAAACAAAAAAAAAAAAAAAAAAACAAAAAAAAAAAAAAAAAAAAAAAAAAAAAAAAAAAAAAACAAAACAAAACAAAAAAGAGTTTGGCTGTGGAAATTGAGTTATTTTGTTTGAAATGTGTACTATTTTATGCTTGTTTCTATCATAGTAGTAACTTTAGCGAAACTCAAGACAGTAATTTTCTGTTAGCAGAAGTTGTTTCCATAAAATCATTTCTTCAAACGTTATGATAATTTTATACCCTTAAATGTGAAAAAGACAAAATTTAAGTATTTTGCTCTGAGAAATAGTTCCTTAGACTATAAAATAATTCTTTTTTTTACTCTACTGAGCTTAAAATTTCACAATAAACCAAAGTTATGATGCATAATGGATATGAAGATGAGAAATCATTTTACTCTGGCAGACAAATGGTGCTTTTGATCTAAAAATGTTGATAAGGTAGTTCAATCAATGCTAAATAATTTTCCAAAATAAAATCTATTTAAATTTAAAAATAAATCTAACAAATTGTAATCTATTTATTGTTATACTGTAACGTTTCACTAGCAGTAGCATTATGGCAAGCTAATATTACATAATATAGTGCGGTTTAACACATGTAAAATGACATATTCAGGTATAATGTGCCAATAACAGTATTCTGTAATAGACATTACTGCTACAAAGTTATATAACAGAAAAGTAATGATAGATCTATAGATTGAATGTACTCATTACTGCACTGTGAAAGAGAGCATCCATGTATAACTGATTGTAAAACAGGTATTTTTGAAAATTCTTTCAATGGGGAATCTAAAAAATAATGATTTTTACTGAGAATAAAATTCCTCTCCTCAGCCTCTCAGGAGAGATAAACCAGTTGAGACAGGTGCCACCTCAGGTAAGTAAACTGATCAAGTCTTAATGCATTTCAAGTAAGATTTTCAGTATCTGTGCTCTGTGCAAAGAATAAAGATTGTGACAGATGGTTGGCTTGCCTAACTAAAATGGAATTCTGCAAACATCCTACAAAGATCTAGATTCTAGCCCCAGACTAAAATTATACATGATAGTGTTGTATCCCAGGGTCTTATCAAACTTTTACTACATAAGAGCAGACAGAAAATTCATCTCTTCAAAAAACCCCATGGAGGGTGAGCTCAGTAGGGCTTATTCAGGTCAAATGTTTAAAAATGGAGATAAGAGAGCAAAAACTTCTATTTTTCACATCTGCAGAACTGTATACTTCACAGGTTCTCTGGGTACTGCATTCATTTTTGGTTTATATTGCTTGGTAATTAGTTCGTTTGCTGCTGTTGAACTGTGCTGAAATCTAGCATAGCTCAGGACTGGGCCAAGCTTAGCGATTTCGTGTTTCTGATTTAGAACACGTATTTATGTACTTCACCCATTAACTGGGAGCTACGTGTAGCTGAGACTATAAATAACTAGTATACGAGAAAGGTGAAGAAATCTAGCTGTGAAAGGGCATAGAGGAAGTGCCAAAATAAAAAGTTGGAAGAAAATTATTTAGCAAATCTCATTAATACATTGTGCTACAACCTTGGAAGTTAACAATGGCAGATATTTAAAGCATATTTAATTGACATAAAATTTTTCAGTATATACCAAAAGTTTTGTAATATAAAGTACTGACAACTGGAGGTTATCTATAGAACTGCATGAGTACTTGCAGATGGAAATGTAAATTACTTCTCAGACAAAACAGCCAGTGCAATGAAAGTGGCTTTTAATAAAACATGAGCGCAGTTAGTTTTAGAAAAAAAAACATAATTATTCTTTTTCAAGCTAACATGTATCAGTGGACAGCCTCACTTTGCTATGTATATTCTAATTATTTTGATTAGTTGTATTTTTTGTTTTAAAAATGTTTTATTAGTTAGATTCTTTTGAAACGTCGATACATGGGTCTTTCATTATGACCTAAAAGTATAAAAACTGTTTTTGCAGAATTACTCTCACATATCCTTGAAGAGAAGGTTAAATCAAATTACAGAGCTCACTTCTTAAATTATCCAAAATATCATTTATCACCAGACAACACCACCACTTTGCAGAAGCCTTAGTTATCAAATAGTGTTTAATCAAGCACATTTTGGAAAACAAGAGTCACTTGAATACTCACAGGAAAAGAGATGGGCGAGGGGAGTTAAGGGGGGGTGGTACCCATTTCTAGATAAAAGAAACCATTCCAACATTTGCATACAAACCCTAAGCAGATACCATGTTTTCATCCTGTCTCTGTAGCTGGAAATGGGAATAAAATATGTGAAAAAACTACAATAAACTCTTAATACTATATCGCACCTATTCACATGCTTAAAGATGGTAAATAACATGAGATCACTGAAATTATTTGAGCACTTAAGATAGATGCTTTCTCAGAAGTAAGATTACAAAGGTTGCTTGTTCTCTGTCATGGTTAGCACTGTAATGCCAACTCTCAAAGGGAACTGGTTCTCAGCCTACTAGAAATCAGCTTGAAGAAATAAATGTGATACTGAATTTGAAAAAGACTATAAAGCCGATAAATTGTTCATGGGTAAAATATGTGTAATATTTGACTCAGTTCAAAGGAAGTTTAAGATGGCATGAGAAGCAATCTAGGCTACAGACTTCAGTTTCATGTATCACAATAAACAAGCTCATCTCCATTTAAGTATTCCAATGAAACATGGCACTTTTTCTTGCAAATAAATAAATAAAAAAAATATAAATATAGAATCAACCTAGAATTTTTGAATACTGGTTTTGTTGTTTTTTTTTGGTTTGTTTGTTTGGGTTTTTTTTTTCAAACAAAGTGAAACACAGCTCTCCTGGGAAAAAGAACTGTATATAGCAGTCTTCCTTTAGTATTTTTAAGGGTACAAGATGATACAAAGAAACCCCTTAACCTCTATGTCTGACTGCCTGTGTTCAATCAAATATTAGATTGCATCAAAACTTGCTTTTAATTAGTTGAAAGTGACATTGGAAATAACAATAAAGGGAGGTAGATCCAGGTCAAAAGAACAGCCCACCTATGATAAAAGCCTCTTAGAGATTTTTCTGCTATAGCAAGAAATAAAGATTATGCACTGAGTTCTTCTTGTAATGAAGAAAACAGTATCAAGGTAAATAACAATACAACATTAAGAAACAGCTGCCGCTAAACTTTAAAGGCAATAATATATGTTTTTATTCAACATAAAAAAAATGCAAACTATCTGCTCTTAATCCTCATGACATTGATCCACTCCACTGAGTACAGATCTTGCCATGAATTTCTGACATACAAATGGATTTTAAGGAAATGTGCAATATTATGTATAAACCACAAAGGATATGATGATGTCTTCAAGAGCTCTCTTGAAGAGGAAAGGACTCTGATAAGAGTGCTGTTGAAACTTAGAAAATTTTTCATCTATTGTTTTGAACACCTTTCTTGCCAAATGTGTTCACCTCATTTTTAGGTGGAATCTCAATCTAAAAATTAATTTTGAAATCATATACATATTTAATATAAGCACTGTTAATTTTTATTTCTTTTAGTCTTTAAATTTAAATCATTACACCTCATTTCTATTGTGTGTGAGAATATTCCACTGCTCAACAATCTAGTACTTTTGCAATCATTAAAAAGCCACCATAAGATAAGGAGAAATGACTAATTCAAAAGCCACAGAACCTGGGCAACAGAAACAGGCACTAAATAGCTTTAGTTCTATAACTCTTGGCAGGAGGATATGCAGGGATTTTAGGCCTTCAAAAAAACTGTATTAAAAAAAAAAACAGAAGTGTTGTTCTTCACTCTTCTTTATTTCAAAAATTCATTATCTTCAAATTAAAACAAATAAATGAAATAAAAAAAAACGCAACAACTTGAAACTGTAGTCATATTTAATCTAAATGTACTGCAACATTTCAAAAAGTGAGGTGATTCACACAGTGCAAAATAAAAGCAAAGTAACAATTCAAAGCAGATGCTCTTCTATCAACTCTTACAGAAAATACAGCTTTCCAAATATTCTACCACACAGCCATTTGTTTTCACTGTAGCAAACTTAATTCAGAACCAGCTCAAATTGTCTTTAAGTGGCATAGCATAAACATGAGCTAAAACTCATCCTGGAAAGCATCCAGAAAAGTAGAAGCTGCTCAGGGTAATTACAAGTTGCACTCAGGGGTTTCTCCTGAAGCCTCCAATTCCACACCACCCTCATCATCTTCTTTTTGGTCCAGAGAAATATTTCCAAATAAATATATGCAGAGTCCTCTTGCTTCACGCTTCTTTTAGCCTGGATTCGAGACCATCCATCTGGCCTCGAAAAATCCAGTCTGGCCCAAACTTGCTATTAATGTTTTATGAGATTTACTATAAATTCCTCACCCTGTTAATATCAACAGATAATTTGTCAGAAGTATACATCTGACGCCCAAAAAGGCTAAAAACACCCCAAAATCAGCTTGTCCTGCTTCTCCTGTGGGATACAGGGTCAGAGCCCCAAAACACACCCAAAACAGGACAAAAACAACCCAAAACACACCAAAAACCATCCCAAAACCACCTTGTCCTGCTTTTGCTATGGGATACAGGGTCAGAGCCCCCAAACAGCCCCAAAACAGGCTAAAAACTGTCAAAAGCCACCAAAACAGACCCAAAACACCCCAAAAACCACCCCAAGGCCACCTTGTCCTGCTTCTCCTATGGGACACAGGGTCAGAAGTGCAAAACAGCCCTAAAAAAGGACAAAACCAACCCAAAACCATTCAAAACCACCCCCAAACCATCCTAAAACCACCCCAAAACCACCTTGTCCTGCTTCTCCTATGGGATACAGGGTCAGAACCCCAAAACAGCACCAAAACAGGACAAAAACAACCCAAAACACCCCCCAAAACAACAAATCAGCAACAAAACAGGCCAAAAACACCACAAAACACCCCAAAACCCCCAAAAACCCAGCCCAAAACCACCTTGTCCTGCTTCTCCTATAGGATACAGGGTCAGAGCCCCAAAACAGCCCCCAAAAAAAACAAAAATGACAAAACCACCCCAAAACAGCCCTAAATTCCCCCAACCCACCTTGTCCTGCTTCTCCTATGGGACACAGGTCAGAGCCCCTAAACACAGCCCAAAAAGGACAAAACCAACACCCAAAACAAACCCCAAAATGGGCCAAAACCACCCCAAAATCACCTTGTCCTGCTTCTCCTATGGGACACAGAGTCAGAGCCCCAAAACAGCCCTAAAACAGGACAAAAACAACCCAAATCACCCCAAAACCACCTTGTCCTGCTTCTCCTATGGGACACAGAGTCAGAGCCCCGAAACAGCCCTAAAACAGGACAAAATAACCCAAAACACCCGAAAACCACCTTGTCCTGCTTCTCCTATGGGATACAGGGTAAGAGGCCCAAAACAAACCCCAAATTGGGCCAAAACCACCCCAAAATCACCTTGTCCTGCTTCTATGGGACACAGAGTCAGAGCCCCAAAACAGCCCTAAAACAGGACAAAAACAACCCAAAACACCCCAAAACCACCTTGTCCTGCTTCTCCTATGGGATACAGGGTCAGAGCCCCCAAAAAGACACAAAAACATGACAAAAATAGGACAAAAACCACCCCAAAACCACCTTGTCCTGCTTCTGCTATGGGATACAAGCCCCAAAACACCCCAAAAACACAACAAAAACCACACCAAAATCACCTTGTCCTGCTTCTCCTATGGGATACAGTGTCAAAGCCCCAAAAAAGACCCAGAACAGGCCCAAAACAACCCAAACCACCCCAAAACCACCTTGTCCTGCTTCTCCTATGGGATACAGGGTCAGAGCCCCAAAACAGCCCCAAAAAAAACAAAAATGACAAAACCACCCCAAAACAGCCCTAAATTCCCCAAAACCACCTTGTCCTGCTTCTCCTATGGGACACAGGTCAGAGCCCCTAAACACAGCCCAAAACAAGGCCAAAACAACCCAGCCCAAAAAACCCCAAAACCCAAAACCAAAAACCCCAAAAAAAACAGGCCAAAAACCAAAATCATCTTGTCCTGCTTCTCCTATGGGACACAGGTCAGAGCCCCAAAACAGCCCCAAAACAGAACAAAACCACCCCAAACTCCCAAAAACCACCCCACACATTGTCAAAAAGCTTCTCCAAAACAGACACAAAACAAAGCCCAAAAACAGCCAAAAAAAAACACCCCAAACCACCTTGTCCCGCTTCTCCTATGGGATACAGTCAGAACCCCAAAACAGCCCCAAAACACCCCAAAAAACAACCCCCAAAACCACCCCAAGGTCACCCAAAACCACCCCAAAACCACCTTGTCCTGCTTCTCCTATGGAAAACAGGGTCAGAGCCCCAAAAACAGCCCAAAACAGGAAAAAAACAACCCAAAAAAAACACCCCAAAAAACAAACCCCAAAAACAAAACCACCCCCCCCCAAAACCACCTTGTCCTTCTTCTCCTGTGGGATACAGGGTCAGAGCCCCAAAACAGACCCAAAACAGGAGAAAAACTTTCAAAAACCCCTAAAACAGCCCCAAAACAATTGAAAACCAGTTTGTGCTGCTTCTCCCATGGGATACAGGGTCAGAGCCCCAAAACAGACCCAAAAATGGCCAAAAACAAAACACCCCAAAACCCAGCCCAAAATCACCTTGTCCTGCTTCTGCTCTGGGATACAGTATTGGGGCCCCAAAAAAGACTTAGAACAAAAAAGCCCCAAAACCACCTTGTCCTGCTTCTCCTATGGGATACAGGGTCAGAGCCCCAAAACAGACCCAAAACACCCCAAAACCACCTTGTCCTGCTTCTCCTATGGGATACACAGTCAGAGCCCCAAAACAGGCCAAAAAAAGGACAAAAACAGGCCAAAACCACCCCAAAACCACCTTGTCCTGCTTCTCCTATGGGATACAGGGTCAGAGCCCCAAAACAGCCCCAAAAACGGCCAAAAAACCCAAAACACCCCAAAACCCAGCCCAAAACCACCTTGTCCTGCTTCTGCTATGGGATACAGGGTCAGAGCCCCAAAACAGACCCAAAACACACACAAAAACCCCCAAAACACCCCAAAACCACCCCAAAACCACCCCCACTTGTCCTGCTTCTCCTATGGGATACAGGGTCAGAGCCCCAAAACAGCCCCAAAACAGGCCTAAAAGAGGAAAAAAACACCCCAAAACACCCCCAAAAACCACCCCCAAAACAGGGAGCCCCAAAGACAAAACCCAAAACCACTTTGTCCTGCTTCTCATATGGGGGAACAGGGTCAGAGCCCCAAAAAACCAAAACAGCCCAAAACAGGCCAAAAAACCAAAAAACTGCCCCTTTGGGATACAGGGTCAAAACCCCAAAACAGCCCCACAAAACAAAACCACCCCAAAACCACCTTGTCCTGCTTCTCCTATGGGATACACAAGGAAGCCCAAAACCCCAAAAACCAAACACCCAAAAAACCACCCCAAAACCACCTTGTCCTGCTTCTCCTATGGGACACAAGGCCAGAGCCCCAAAACAGCGTTAAAACAGCCAAAAAACCACGCCAAAACACCCAAAACCACTCCCAAACCACTCCCAAACCACCTTGTCCTGCTTCTCCTATGGGTGGCACCCAGTGAGAACCCAAAACAGCCCCAAATCACCCCAACCCCCCCAAAATGGTACCTTCTGGAGGTCGCTGTGGAGCTGCTTTAGCCTGGCCTCGAGCTGCGACACCTTCTGGGGTAGGTCCAAGGCTGGGGGGGGGGGGGGGGGGGGGGGGCAAAGGGGAATGGGGGGGGGCACTGGGGTGTCCCCATATTGGGGGGGGGTCCCAGACCCACATGTGGGGGTCCCAGCCCCACATACAAGGGGGACATTGGAGGGGGACTCCATATAGGGGGGTTCCCTGGACCTGATGGGGGGGGGGGCAGCCCCCCCCGGCCTCTCCAGAGGTGGGGGGTCGAGGCTCAGCACCGGCTCCGTGAGGGAGAACAGGGACACGGCCCTTTGCATCGGAGGGGTGGCACGTCAGCACCCCAAAACCAGCCAAAACCAGCCCAAAACAGCCAAAATACATCCAAACCAGCCCAAAATATCCCCAAACCAACCCAAAAAAAACAAAACATTCCGAAACACCCCTACAACACCCCAAACTGGCCCAAAACACCCCCAAACCAGCCCAAAATATCTGCAAAACAGCCCAAAACATCCCAAAACACCCACAAAGCAGTCTCAAACACCCCAAACCACCCCAAACCCAGCCCAAAACCACCTCAAAACACCCCTGAAACAGCTCAAAACACCCCAAAACCAGCCCAAACCCCCTCCACAACAGTTTAACATCCCCAAAACACCCTGAAACAACCCGTAACACCCTCAAAACACCAGAAAACACCCCAAAACACCCAAAGCAGCCCAAAGCACCCTGAAAACCAGGCCAAAACAGCCCCAGAACTCATAGAGGAACCACACAGGCGTCATAGAGCAGTCATAGAGGTGTCAGAGTGTCATAGAGGAGTCATAGGGGAGTCAGAGAGGGGTCATAGAGGAGTCAAATAGGGGTCAATGAATGGTCATAGATGGGCCAGAGAGGAGTCAGAGAGGAGTCAGAGATGCCAGGGATGGGGCAGCCACAGCTTCTCTGGGCAAGAGTCTGCGACTCCCTCCCTAGCCTGGATATGGGGAATGAATTCTTTAGGAACTGCCAAAAATGGCTTAAAACTGGTAAGACATGGGCAAAAATAAGATAGAAATGGTCATCAATTGTTTAGAAGTGGTAAAAAATGCTTCAAACAGGGGACAAGCAGGCAAGAATGGACTAGGAATAGCCAAAAAAAAAGCTTAAAACTGGTAAGAAATGGCCAAAATTAGGATAGAAATGGCCATAATTTTTTTAGAAATAGCCAGACTTAAAATGGGTTAGAAATTGGCAACACTGGGTTAGGAATGGCCAAAAATGGCTCAAACCGAGTCAGGAAAGAGCAAAAATGGGTTAGAAATGGCAAGAAATTAGTAAGAAATGGACAAAAAAGTTTGGAAAAGGTCAAAATGGTTCAAAAAGTGTTAGAATTGGGGAAAAAAGGGTTCGAAACAGCCTGAACCAGTTAAGAAATAGCTAGGAAAAGCTTAAAATAGGCTAGAAACTTCCATAAATAGTTCAGATTTAGCCAAAAATGGAATAAAACCTGCAACTCAATCATGTACCAAGGAAAGAGTCAGGGTATTTTCAGCTCTGTCTTGAACACTGCCAGCCATGGGGCAGCCACAGCTTCTCTGGGCACCCTGTGCCACTGTCCCACCACCCTCACAGGGAACAACTTCTAAGATCTCATCTCAATCTCCCCTCTCTGTCACGTTAAAATCCTTCCCCCTTGGCCCATCCCCACAGGCCCTTGCTCTCCCCACAAGAAATGAGGGCAGATCCCAGGATCATCCCTCGGCAGCCGCAGCGCTCCGCTGCCGGCTCAGCCAGCCCAACTCACACACCGAGTCCAAAGCAGCCACTCTGGGGAAGTCTCTTGAGGTGTTCTGGCAACTCCTACAGCACCCCAAGATCGCCATCGCCACCCACCTCCTTCCACGCTCCTGTGTCCACAGGCGGCACCGGCTCCGAGACACCAAGACGGGAACCACCAGAGGAGCTGCTCTTGCCTCCTCCACCGGTAGCTTGTGTTCCGTGGGGCAGCTGTCGTCTCCCGGTGCCTCTGCTGGAGGGTTCTGTGGGGTTCTGTGACCTCACACACCTGAACACGGGGAGTTCCAGAATCAGCCACCCCTGTGGTCTCCATGTCCCCAAGGTCATTGTGATGCATGAGCTCTGACTGGGTCCATGGGGTGCTCTGGAGGTGCTGCAGGCATTCTCTGGGATTCTCTAGGGGTATCCCCAGGATGCCCTGGGAGTGCACAGAGACACAGGGCCGTGGAGCAAGCTGCTCTAGTGGAAGGTGTCCCTGCCCGTGCCTTTGGGGCTTGGAGCTGGGTGAGCTTTAAGGTCCCTTCCAGCCCACTCTGGGATTCCATGATTCTCTGCTGTGCCAATGTCGGTCCCTCTCCACTCCTCGGAGGTGGCCGTGACGCCCTGTTCCATGGCCCACGTTGAGCTGTGACCCCTCGCATGCTCCACCTCCGGACCAAAGGCACTGAGGAAGAGCAGCCCGTGAGGGACCTCCCCGAGCCGGCTGGGCAGAGCCTGGTCCCCCCGCAGCGACTCCCGCAGCACCCCTGGGTGCCCAGTGGCCATGGGCACGATGCTGCCGCCATCCCAAAGCCGTGGCGGTCGCTGTGGATTTGCCCATTGTGACGGGGCCCCCACGGTGAGCGTGGGCTCTTTAAGGAGGGAGAGCCCTGCAGTAACCAGTGCAGAGGAGAGCCCTCCCCTCCCTCGGGAGGCTGCATCTCCCGGGGCTGCCCTGCGCATCCAGGTCCGTTTTATTTGACTTTGCAATCCTGTTTTAGTGTTGGCCTCAAACACATTGTGGGTGCGTGCGTGGGTTTTGGGGGGTTCCTGTAGAAACGGCTTCATGTAACCAAAAACGGGGGTGGGGTGGGCGGGGAAGGTGCGGGGGGGGGGGGGTCATTAAGTGCCTGTTGATGAACTGTCTGTGGGGAAGGGGGGGGATGGGCCTCACCTCCCCCCCAGCACCCCAAAACGGGGGGGGGGGGGGGGGGGGTGGGGGAGGGTCCCCAATGGACACAACCTCCCATCCCCCACCCGGGGGTGTCGGGGGGTGGCACCTCCCCCCCTCTTTATACCCGGGATGGGAGAGGGGAGGATAAAGGGGGGGATGGGGGGGGTGTCTATCCGAAGCCTTATTGACACCGATGTAAATAGCGCGGGGGGGAGGGGGAGGGCGGGAGGGGTCACCTTAAGAATGTATAAAAAGGAAACTTAACCAATAAATAAAGATTTCACAGGAAATCGAGGCCCCCTCTCCCCCCCCCCCGTGTTTCGGCCTTTCCCCATCCCCGTTCCGCGATGCTCTCCGCACTTCCGGGTTGGATGCCGCCGTTGCGCAGGCAACTTCCCCCTCACACACCCCCCCCCCGGCCTCGTTCTGGCGAGCGTTTCCCAGGCAACAGCCAATCAGCTCTGAGCTCCCCAACTCGTGTCCCCGTTTATCCCCCTCCCGGCTGCCCCCCATGGGGCTGAATATGGGGCCTTTCCTCCCCCCCCCCCCCTTTGTCCCCTCTTCCCCTCCCCCACCGCATATCCATCTTCTCCCCTGCCCCCCTTATGCCCCCCATTCCCCCTCCCCCTTTTTCCCACCCCCATTCCCCACATTCCTGCCATTTCTCCCCCTCTCCCTCCATCCCTCCCCATTTCTCATCCCACCATCATTACCCACCCCTTATTTACATGCAATTAGCGTAGGACCTGCTTTATCCACACGACCTTATTTACACGTTACTTCCTTATTTACATGTTATTAATGTGGGGCCTACTTAATTTGTGTCCTTTTAGTCCAGCATGCTCAGCGCTTCCAGCAGCCCCTGCCCTTCTCCCTAGGGCCTGAAAGGGGCGTGGCCAAAGGGGTGAGGCCACGCCCCCCCAGCCCCTCCTCCTCCCTCCCCGTCTTTGCTCACCTGGGCCTGCAGGGGGCGCAGCTGCGCCTGGAGCTTCCCATTGGATGCGCCCAGAGCCCGGAGCTGGATCCAGCGACGGGACTGGAAGGGATGGAGGGGGGGACACAAGGAAATGAGGGACCCCAAAGCCATGGGAGGGACCCAAATACCCCCCAAGACCCCCAAACACCTTAAATATCGCCCCAGATTTCCCCACAAGCCTCTCCCTTAACCCCAAACCCATTCATAACCCCCAGATCCCCCTCCCAGCACCCCCAAAATTCCCCCTAAAGCCCCAAACTCCCCCATGTCATCCCCTATAGACCCAAAATCCCCCTCCAGGACCCCCAGATATCCCTCATCCCTCCCAAAAAGCGGCGCTGGGACCCTTTAGGGACCCCAACCCCTCCCCATAACCATCAAATTCCACTTCCCAGACCCCCCCCCCAAGCCCATCAGGACCCCCCCAAATCCCCACATTCCCCCGTTGGCACCCACCAGCCGCTGCTTCCCCTCCTGCAGCTGCCTCCTCAGTGGCCCCAGGGCAGTTTCTGGGGAGTCCATGGGGCTGCCCCGTAGCTCTGGGCCCTGCTGGATCTGGGCCCCCGAGCCCCTGAGAGCCCCGTGGCCTCCAGCATCAACCTGCTGGCAAGGGGGGCCCCAAAGCCAAACGTTGAGGGGAGTTTGGGGGGCCCAAAGGGGTCCAGATCCCATTTTGGGGACCCCAAAAGGGCTGCAGGGACCATGGAGGGGTTGGGGGCACCCCAAAAGGTCTCAGCACTGGGTTTAGGGAGAGTGTGGGGGGGCTTTAAGGACCCCTATGAGCCCAGCACCCACTTCAGAAGGAAACCCAGGGGGGTTTAAAGTATAGAGGGGGTCCCTAAAGGGTTCTGGGGTTCAGGAGTGGGGAGGAAAAGATCATGGGGGAGGGCCCAGGGGCAGTTTTGGGGTGCAGGGGGGGAAACCGGGCTGCAGGATGTATTCGGGGGGGTCCTTGAGAGGGTTTTGAGTGCATGGGGGAATCCATAGGGTGGTTTTGGGGTGCAGAGGGGGGTTGTTTTGGGGTGCACAGTGGGTGCTTTTGGGGTGCAGGGGGTTGTTTTGGGGTGCAGTGGGGGTAGATTTGGGGTGCAGAGGTGTGTTTTGGGGTGCAGGGGGGCGGTTTTGGGGTGCCGTGGGGCTTCTGGGATGCATGGGGGTGGTTTTAGGGTGCAGGGGTTGTGTTTTGGTGTGCAGGGGGCATGGTTTTGGGGTGCAGGGGGGGCGTTCTGGGATGCAGGGGCTTGTTTTGAGGTGCAGGGGGGATGGTTCTGGAGTGCAGAGGGGTGTTCTGGTCCCTGTGGGACCCCCCAAAACCCCATAGAGCCCCCCAAAACCCTCTAACGCTCCCCACCCCGCCCCCCAAACCTGAATCTCCTTGAGGTGCTGGTACCTGAGCCCCGAGTTAAGGAAAGACTGAGTGAAACAAGGCACACCGGAAGATGGGACAGAAAAAGAGTAAGGTTCTGATCCCATGGGAGGTTCTAAGGAGAGATAAAAGTTACCTTAGATACCTCCAGATAGTCCTTTAGTTTTAATGGTTAAGTATTGGAATGATTATCCCTTTAGAAGAGGGAAAGACAGGACAAAAATGATACATTATTGTATGGAAGTATGGGGGGGTAACCAGATTAGGACTGATCACCTACATTGGCCAGTATATGGGTCTTTTGAAAATCGAATATGTCAGGCCCTGAATATCTATGTCAATTTGAAAGAGCCTTTTGATTTGGAAGAAAGTGAATATGCCCAATTGTGGATAGGATCAGAGACTAGAGCCAATCTATACCCTTTAAAAGAAAAAGGGGCACGAAAAAAGACTAGGCCAGAGGAGGAGGTTCCCATATCGCCCCCACCATATATACCTCCTCCACCTCAGCCTTCGCCCCCACCCGAGACTCCCTCTAACGTTCCAAGTGCTCCGTGTGAGGACCCGGAGGCACCCCCCAATACTTTTGAGACCGAGGGACCGGTCACACGAAGTAAAAGCAAGAAACAAACTGAAGCCCCGCTGTACCCTTTAAGGGAAATATCAATGGGAGGGGCACACCCAGAAATGGGATGTTTTTCAATACCCTTGAATTCAGCAGATGCTAGGGAATTTAAGAAAGAAATGGGGACTTTGCTGGAAGATCCCTTGGGGGTTGCAGAGAGAGTGGATCAATTTCTAGGGCCTAATATATATACCTGGGAGGAATTGCAGGCGATACTGGGGATTTTGTTTACAGCCGAGGAGAGGGATATGATCAGGAGAGCCGGTATGAGAATATGGGACCAACAACACCAACAGGGTCCTGCAGCTGATATAAAATGGCCTCTACAGAGACCTAATTGGAATAACCAAAATGAAATACACAGGGGTCATATGCAAGATCTGAGGACTATAATAATCCAAGGTATAAGAGACTCGGTCCCCAGAGGCCAGAATATCAATAAAGCTTTTAGCGAACATCAGAAAAAGGATGAAACTCCCACAGAATGGCTGGAGCGTTTGCGAAAGAGTTTCCAGCTATATTCAGGAATAGACCCCGACACACCGGTTGGGCAAGCATTGATTAAGGCCCAATTTGTAGCTAGTTCATGGATCGACATTAGGAAAAAATTGGAAAAGTTAGATGATTGGCAGTCTAGAGGGCTTGATGAATTATTGAGAGAGGCTCAGAAGGTATATGTAAGACGAGAAGAAGAGGCAAATAAGAGACAGGCCAGAGTGTTAGAAGAAACCCATAGGAGACATACACGAATGTTAGTGGCGGCTGTTAGAGAGGGACAAAAGGAATTTGGAAGGGGAATATCCGGGAGGAAGCCTGAGTATAAGCAGGATCGAGGATTCAAAGGCCCTCCCAGAGAAGGAGAGAGGGAACAACTGATATGTTTCTATTGCGGGGGTAAAGGCCACATGAGACGTGAGTGTAGGAAGCGTATAGCTGATGAGGAAATGTGGAAGGAGGACTGAGGAGGTCAGGGGCTCTATTTGCTGGGGACTCGAGAGACCAAAGAGCCCTTGATAAAACTTAAAGTGGGTCCCCAGCAACAAGAAATAGAGTTCCTCGTGGACTCAGGGGCGGAGCGATCGACTGTTCAAAGACTTCCTTGGGGCTGTAAAAAATCTTCAGAAGTTGTACAAGTTATAGGGGCAAAAGGGGAACCCTTTGGGGTGCCTGTAATTAAAGACGTGATGTTTGAAACAAGTTCTAAAATTGGGGTGGGATCATTGTTACTCGTACCTGAGGCAGACTACAATCTTTTAGGGAGAGATTTAATGGTAGAATTAGGAATTAGTCTAGAGGTTCAAAATGAGGAACTGCAAGTAAAATTATGTCCCCTTCGATTAGTAGACCGAGAAAAGATCAATCCAGAAGTATGGTATAATCCTGATACAGTAGGAAAATTGGATATCGAACCCTTTTCAGTAATAATTAGAGACCCGGATAAACCTGTCAGGATCAAACAATATCCTCTCTCGGAAGAGGGACGATGGGGGTTAAAACCTGAAATAGATCGTTTACTCGAAAAGGGACTGTTGGAGCCCTGTATGTCCCCTTTTAATACTCCAATCTTACCTGTGAAAAAGGCAGATGGAAAATACAGGTTGGTCCACGACTTGAGAGAAATAAATAAGAGAACAGTTTCTAGATTCCCTGTTGTAGCAAATCCATATACAATCCTGAGCAAAATAAATCCCAAAGACTGTTGGTATAGTGTAATAGATCTAAAAGATGCATTTTGGGCTTGTCCCTTACAGGAGGATTGTAGAGATTTTTTTGCTTTTGAATGGGAAGACCCTGAGACACATCGGAAGCAGCAATTAAGGTGGACAGTTCTCCCTCAGGGCTTCACAGAATCCCCTAACTTATTTGGACAAGCCTTAGAGCAGATATTACAAAAATACGAAAAGGGGAGTAGTGTGACATTAATACAATATGTTGATGATCTGTTATTAGTGGGAGCACAAGAGGAGGATGTTCGGCGAGAGAGTATTAGATTATTAAATTTTTTAAGTTTACAAGGGTTGAAAGTATCTGAATCAAAATTACAGTTTGTGGAAGAGGAAGTAAAATATCTGGGACACTGGCTCAGCAAAGGAACAAAGAAACTAGATCCAGAGAGAGTTACTGGTATATTATCTCTAAAAGCCCCAACTACTAAGAGACAGGTACGGCAATTGCTTGGCTTACTTGGTTATTGTAGGCAATGGATAGAAGACTATAGTAAAAAGGTTAAGTTTTTATATGCAAAATTAACCAAGGATGGCCTATTAAAATGGACCGAATCAGACGAGGCTCAGTTACAGGAACTGAAAGAGGATTTAGTTAATGCACCTGTCCTAAGTTTACCTGATCTAAAAAGACCTTTTTATTTGTTTGTAAACGTAGATGAGGGTACCGGGTATGGGGTTTTGGCGCAGGATTGGGCCGGACGGAAAAAACCTATAGGGTATTTATCAAAATTGTTAGATCCAGTCAGTAGAGGGTGGCCGACCTGCTTACAAGCCGTGGTGGCCACTGCGCTTCTGGTAGAAGAAGCCAGAAAAATCACATTCGGGGGGGAATTAAAGGTATTATCACCCCACAACATTCGGGGAGTACTACAGCAGAAGGCTGACAAATGGATTACTGATACTAGGCTCCTCAAATACGAAGGAATTCTAGTTTCTTCTCCTAAATTGGAATTAGAAAGTACGAGCCTCCAAAACCCCGCTCAATTTTTATATGGGGAACCGGCTCAAGAATTATCACATGATTGTATACGTAATATAGAGGAACAAGTAAAAATACGTCCAGATTTGGAGGAAGAAGAATTAATAGGAGGTGAAAAATTCTTTGTAGATGGTTCTTCAAGAGTGATAGAAGGGAAAAGGAAGTCAGGATATGCCATTATAGACGGAAAAAACTTTAGTGTTGTGCAGTCAGGACCCCTGAACACCAGTTGGTCCGCACAGGCATGTGAGCTGTATGCAGTATTACAGGCCTTAAAACTGTTGAAGAATAGACGGGGCACGATATATACAGACTCCAAGTATGCATATGGTGTAGTACATACTTTTGGAAAAATTTGGGAGGAAAGGGGATTGATAAATTCTCAAGGAAAAGGCTTAATTCATGAAGAGCTAATAATTCAAATCCTCCAGGCCCTGAGAGAACCTGAAAGCATTGCGGTAGTCCATATAAAAGGACACCAAAAAGGAACAACCTTTGAGATAAGAGGAAACAATTTAGCAGACATGGAGGCAAAACGGGCAGCTCTGGGGGTTGTAAAAATAATGCCAAACTCCTCTATGGAGTCTGAAAAAATAAACGATGCACATAAATTTGCTCAAGTAGAAAAAGAAAAATTGACTAAAATGGGTCTAGAAGAACAGCAAGGAAAATGGAAATTAAAAGATGGGAGACAAGTTGTCCCAAAGACTTTAGCTCGCCAAATTATGGTGAGAATACATGAAAAAACACATTGGGGAACCCAAGCCCTTGTCGACCAATTTGCCATGCAGTATATGTGTATAGGAATATATGATATAGCAAAGGAAATAGTAAGATCCTGTTTAACTTGTCAAAGGGTAAACAAACAACATCAACGAAAAACAATTCCAGGAGGTCGCGAATTAGCTGTAAGACCCTTTTCACGAATACAGATTGATTTTACTGAAATGCCTAAGAGTGGTAACTACAAATATCTCTTAGTGATGGTAGATCATCTAACCCATTTTGTAGAGGCATTTCCCACCTCCCGGGCAACGACACGAACTGTGGTAAAAATTCTTTTAGAACTTATAATTCCAAGATATGGAATTGTTGAAGCCATAGACTCAGACAAAGGCCCACATTTTACTTCAAAGGTAATTAGGGAAACAATGAATCAACTGGGCATAAAATGGGAATATCACACCCCTTGGCATCCCCAAAGCTCAGGACGGGTTGAAAGAATGAACGGAGAAATCAAGAAACAATTAACTAAAATCATGATAGAAACAAAACTCTCCTGGGCTAAATGTCTACCACTAGCTTTGTTAAACATCAGAACACAACCCAGGTCCGATTTGGGAGTTTCTCCCTTTGAAATGTTATATGGTATGCCTTATAATATGGAAATGCCAGTTGAACATCCAGTAATTGAAGACATAATGTTGAGACCATACCTAATTCATCTAACCAAACGAAGAGAGGAGTTACGTAAACGAGGTATGATATCTCAACGACCTCCGTTAAATATGCACATTCATTCTATAAAACCAGGAGATAAAGTACTAATTAAAACTTGGAAGGAATCCCCACTAACCCCTCGTTGGGAAGGACCCTATCTTGTTTTACTCACCACAGAAACCGCCATCCGGACAGCAGAGAAGGGTTGGACTCATGCGAGCCGTGTAAAAGGACCTATCAGAGACTTGGACCAGTCTTGGGAAGTTGTGAGCCCACCTGGAGATCTGAAAGTCACCCTCAAGAAGGTTTAAATGGACATAAAGGGGACTGGGATATGTAATAACAATAATAACATTTTGAGATCGGTGTGAAATCGGTTGTCTGTAAGAGTGCCAAGAATGGTGGTAATCGAATACGTTAAGTTATATATATAAATTGAATATATTAAAATATTAGCCCAAAAGGAACCAGGTAAGGGAACTGTATAAACGGAGGCAAACACCCGAAAAAGCACTCCCTCTCCTGAAGACTACCCCTGCTACCGAGAAGATGTTATCCCTCGTGGCTCGAAGCAACCGAGTCGACGAGTGAGGTAGAGAGGTAAAATACTGTGGAGAACTGACTCTTGTCATTAGAGCTATACGGGAGTACTGGAAGAACCGCCTCAATGCCCACAGGGACTTGAAAGTCCCGTATAAAAAGTACATCCAAGGTTCTAATTGGAGGGATAATATTGATATAATTGATCCAAAACTATTAACAACAAAAAAAGAAAATGGAAAAGATTCCACCCTTTTTGGCACATCCTAGACATACTGGTTATTCTATTTATAATATGTATACCACAAACACGGGCTAAGGGAATGAACTACCAACCTCACCAACTGTTTAAGTGGACCTTACTCCGGTTATCGCAACCCAAATAACACCGGGAGAACCAAGCTTTAATGCTACCCTATGTCAGCTTGTCCCGAGACCCCAATGCTGGGAATACCTGGGATTCTATATGTGCCCTAGTTCAAATCCTGGAAAGGGATATTGTAACTACCGTAATCAATATTACTGCAGTTATTGGGGTTGTGAGACTATAGCCCCTGGTTGGATACCAGGTAGTGGTATAGACAGGTACCTAAAGGTTCACTGGGGTCCATATGGGTGCAGAACACACAGGGGTGGTACAGGATACTATGACCAAATTATGAGAAGGACTGGAAAAAAGAACGAGAGGCACAACGCAGCTGGTATGAATCTTGGTTTAGTCAGTCCTCCTGGCTTACAACCTTACCGTCAACAATAGCAGGTCCCCTGATATCAATTATATTGGGATTAACATTTGGACCATGTATTTTTAATAAAATATTAGAAACTGCACGAGGTAGACTCGAAGCAGCTCACCTAATGCTGATAGGAACGAAATATGAACCTGTAGAACAAGAAAATTCATTGCTGTTAAACCAAGATGTGTTACAACGATTTGATGAACAAAAATGATGAAAAGAAAAAGGGGGGAATTGTAATGTGTGGGGTTTGTTCATCAAGAAGTTTGGGGGAAGGGAGGCTCTCTGTGGCTGTCGTTATGTGAAACAATACTTCTTTTGACTCTGTAACTGTTGTACTCTGTAGGTAATGGGGGGAGGTCAGTTGTATTGTTGCGCGGGATTGTGAGAGAGAAAAGGGGGCTGGGTGGCTCGAAGTGGTGTCTTGTTGCAACGCTTGAGGGGAGGGGGCTGCGACGGTGAGGAGGCTGGCAGTGGACGCTTCTCGAAGCCTCTGGCGTGTTAAAGGAGGGGTTGGGGGGGGGGGGGGGTCGGGGAGGATCGTGGGAGGGAACTGGGGGTTCCTGGGGATCCAAATGGGATTTGGAGGGGTCCTAAAGGAATTTGGGCTCCTGTGCATGGATCTGGGAGAAGGGGTTGGGGGGGGGGTCACAAGGGGGAATTGGGGGGTGCTGGGGGGTTGTTGAGATCCCAATGGAATTTTGGGGGTGTTCTAACAGGCAAAGGGGTTTGGGGGGGTCCTGAGGGGTTTTGGAGGCTCCCCAATGAGCTTGGGGATCCCCAGAGGGGGCATTTTTGGGTTCCCCCCCCATTTTCCGGTACAGCAGATACTCACCGCGGGTGCCGCACGTGGCCCATGATGTACTCCCGGATGGGGGCACAGGGCCCCGTGCACAGCCTGGAGGTGGGGGGGAGACAAAGAGAGGGGGTCAGGAGCACCCCAACCCCCCCAGGACCCCAAAAGCCCCCACTGGGGGGTCCCGCGGGCTCCAACCTGCGCAGCTCGGGATCGGAGGGGAGCTCCAGCTCCGCCATGATGGGCGAAATTGGCGGGAACCGGACGGGACCAAACTGGGGCGGGCGCGGGGGGGGGGGGGGGGGGGGCGGGGCCCGGGCCCGATCCTGGCCCCTGCGCACCCACCCGCAGGCCCCTCCCCCCCGTCACGTGGTCATCACCCAGCACCGCCTCCTGCCCCACCCCCGCGGGCTCTTCGCCCTCCAGGTCACCTCGGGTCACGTGGGGCGGGGCCTCGGCACCCCCCGCACTATAGGGGTGCCCCATAACTTTGAGGGGGGCACAGAGGGGGTGCCCCATAACTTGGGCGGCTCCATAGGGGGGACCCAGACCCCGCCCCATAACTTGGGGGGCTCCACAGGTGGGGAGCCCCCTAACTTGGGGGAGGGCACAAAGGGGGACCCTCAGACCCCACCCCATAACTTGGGGGCACAAAGGGGGGCTCCATAGTGGGGACCCAGACCCCGTCCCATAGCTTGGGGGGCACGAAGGGGGTGCCTCATAACATGGAGGGGGGGGGGCACAAAGGGGGACCCTCAGACCCCGTCCCATACCTTGGGGGCACAAAGGGGGGCTCCATAGGGGGGACCCAGACCCCGCTTCATAACTTGGGGGGACAAAGGGGGCACCCCATAACTTGGGGGCTCCATAGGGGACTTCCAGAGCCTGCCCCATACCTTGGGGGCCACAAAGGGGGTGCCCCATAACTTGGGGGAGGGCACAAACGGGGACCCTCAGACCCCGCCCCATGACTTGGGGGGCACAAAGGGGGCGCCCCATAACTTGGGGGTCCCAGTGCCCGCCCCCCAACACCCCATAGCGCGGGTCCTGGCCGCCCGCTTGGGGGCGCTGTTGCACCGGGCCCCGGTGCTGCTACGGGAGCGGCGCCGCTCGGTGCTGGGGGCGCTGCTCCGTGGGGGGGGCACCGGGGCTTCCCCCCCCCGGCTCTCGCCGCTGCTCCGGGGGCACCGGGACCCGAACCCGGGAGCTCGGGGCTCGAACCCGGGGTCCCTGGAGCCTCAATGGGAGCCGCAACCGGATGTGCGGCGGGACCGGGGCATCCCCAGCCCCATCTTTGGATCCAGTGCGGAGCAGTGGGAAGTGAGTTGGGAATGGGGGTAACGGGTGGCAATGGGGGGGTAATGGGTAATGGGGGGGCAATGGGGTAACAGGGGCAATGGGGGGCATTGGGGGTAATGGGCAATGGGGGTAATGGGGAGGGCAAAGGGGGTAATGGGGGCCAATAGGGTCAATGGAGACAATGAGGGGCAATGGTGTCTGGACCCCCACCCCAGAGCCCCCACTCCGGGAGCCCAGTTCTGCTCTTCCAGCCCCATGGAATTCCGTGTCCGCGCTCCCCCCTACAACCGGATCCAGACCTGGATCTGTGTCCATGTGTGGAGCATCCGGATCTGGATCCAGATCCCATAGGATCTGCTCCCAAGCAGCAGGAGCTGCGATGCCAATGGGATCCCGTGCTCCCAGATGATCCAAGGCTCTGGAATGAGGAAGAGCTGCAGCACGAGACAGTGCTTCGGGGTTGGCTTGGGCTGTTTTAGGGGTGGTTTTGGGGTGTTCTGGTGTGTTTTTATCCTCTTTTTGGCCTGTTTTGGGGCTCTGAGCCTGTGTCCCACAGGAGAAGCAGGACAAGGTGTTTTTTTGGTGGGTTTAGGGTGGTTTGGGGTTGTTTTGGTTTTGAATAGTTTTTGGTTGTTTTTGTACTTTTTTGAGCCTGTTTTGGGGTTCTGAACTTGGGTCCCACAGGAGAAACAGGACAAGGTGGTTTTGGGGTGGTTTTGGGGTGGTTTTGTCCAGTTCTGCGGCTCTGACCTGTGTCCCATAGGAGAAGCAGGACAGGGTGATTTTGGGGTTGTTTTGGGGGTTGTTCTGGGTGTTTTGGCCTGCTTTTGGCTTGGTTTTGTCCTGTTTTGGGGCTCTGACCCTGTATCCCATAGGAGAAGCAGGAAGAGGTGGTTTTGGGGTGGTTTCGGCCTGCTTTTTGGCTTGGTTTTGTCCTGTTTTGGGGCTCTGACCCAGTATCATATAGGAGAAGCAGGACAAAGTGGTTTTGGGGTGGTTTTGGCCTGTTTTTGTCCTGTTTGGGGGCTATTTTGGGTCTGTTTTGGGGCTCTGACCCTTTGTCCCTTAGATGAAGGAGGACAAGGTGGTTTTGGGGTGATTTGGCATGTTTTTGTCCTTTTTTTTTGGCCTGTTTTGGGCCTCTTACCCTGTATCCCATAGGAGAAGCAGGACAAGGTGGTTTTGTGCTGGGTTTTGGGTTGTTTTTGGCCTGTTTTGTGTCTTTTTGGGGGCTTTGACCCTGTATCCCATAGGAGAAGCAGGACAAGGTGGTTTTGGCCCATTTTGGGGGTTGTTTGGGGTGTTTTGGCCTGCTTTTATCCTTTTTTTGTCCTGTTTTGTGGCTCTCACAGTCTATCACATAGGACAAGCAGGATAAGGTGGTTTTGGTGTGGGTTTTGGGGTGTTTTTGGTGTGGGTTTTGGCGTGTTTTTGGTTGTTTTTGGCCTTTTTTGTGTCTGTTTTGGGGCTCTGACCCTGTATCCCACAGGAGAAGCAGAACAATGTGACCATGTGGTGGTTTTTGGGGTGTTTTGGGGAGTTTTTGTCCTGTTTTGGGGGTCCGGTTTTTGGGGGCTGTTTTGGGTCTGTGTCCTGGGTTCAGCAGTAGCAATCATGTTTTGTTTTTTTTTTTCCTTTGTGGTAGCTGGTGCAGTGCTGTGTTTTGACTTCCAGCCCGGGAACAGTGTTGGTGAAGCCGATGTTTTCGGTTGTTGCTAAGTGATGTTTACCCTGACCAAGGACTTTGTGAGGCTCATGCTCTGCCAGGGAGGAGGGGAAGCTGTGAGGAAGCAGAGATGGGGCGCCTGACCCGGGCTAGCCAGGGAGGTATTCCATACCACAGCACATCGTGGCCGGGGTGGGGGGTAACTGGGAGTCACCCAGAAGGACACGGGCTTCCGGGTGGGACTCGTTTTCTCGGCCGGTGTTATCGTATTCTCTTCCCTTGTTATTTTCCCTTATCATTGTTGTAGTTGATAGTAGCGGTGGTGATTTGTGTTGTACATTGGTTGCTGGACTGTTCTTGTCTCAACCCGTAGGAGTTGCACTCTTTCGATCCTCCTCCCCGTTCCTCCGGGAGTGGGGAAGGGGAGAGCCCCGGGGGGGGGACACACACGACACGGACCTCGATTGTTGTCAGCTCGGCACCACTCACTGGGAGTGAGTGAACAAGTTACCTGACTGGGTTTAAACCACGACAGTTCTTTTTGGCACCCAACGTGGGGCACGAGGGGTTGAGATAAGAACAGATCTGACTGGATTGATAGTCACTCGTCACAATGCTGATTTATTGGCTCTCAAGGCTGTTCCTCCTGATCTCACAGTTTCAGTATATCGTATCTTACGTCCATCCGGTATTTGCTGTATTAGTGTTTTTCAAGTGTGGGGTGATACAGCGGAAGAAGTCTTTGAGAAAGGGAGGAAAATAATCCAAATCCTGCTGAAAGCTGGTTTTGCCATAAAATGGAGTAAGGTCAAAAGATAACAGCAATGTCTCCACCAACTAATAAGAAAGAAACGCAAGCTTTCTTGGGTGCAGTGGGGTTCTGGAGAATGCACATCCCAAATTACAGTTCGATTGTAAGCCCTCTCTATCATGTGACCCGGAAGAAGAATGATTTTAAATGGGGCCCTGAGCAGCAACAAGCCTTTGAGCAAATTAAACGCGAGATAGTTCATGCAGTAGCCCTTGGACCAGTCCGGACCGGACCAGATGTAAAAAATGTGCTGTACACTGCAGCTGGGGAGAACGGTCCTACCTGGAGCCTCTGGCAGAAAGCTCCAGGGGAGACTCGAGGTCGACCCCTCGGCTTTTGGAGTCGGGGATATAAAGGATCTGAGGCCAGCTATACCCCAACTGAGAAAGAGATACTGGCAGCCTATGAAGGGGTTCGAGCTGTTCGGAAGTGATTGTTTGGCCTGGTGGGCCCATGACACTTCAGGCCATCAGGGCAGAGATGCAACATATAGATGGGCCCGTGATCGAGGGGTGGACTTAACAATGGACACTATTGCCCAGGTTATTCATGAGTGTGAAACATGTGCTGCAATTAAACAAGCCAAGCGGTTAAAGCCTCTTTGGTATGGAGGACGATGGTTGAAGTATAAATATGGGGAGGCCTGGCAGATTGACTATATCACACTGCCACCAACCCGCCAAGGCAAGCGCCATGTGCTTACCATGGTGGAAGCAACCACCGGGTGGCTGGAAACATACGCCGTGCCCCATGCCACTGCCCGGAACACCATCCTGGCCCTTGAGAAACAGATTTGTGGCGACCGGCACCCCC
>NW_026913023.1:5000-12500 GCF_034315485.1 Pezoporus occidentalis
CGTAAACCTAACCCTACCCCATTTCTCCCCTCTAACTGTAACAAAGCGAGTGTAATACTATATATCTAGATATATAGGAAAACACAGTAAACGTAACAAAGTGAGCAAAATAAAGTATGTTCAAGAGCATTCTAATGACCCACAGAGGTTCTCAACCCCAACCCTAACCCTAACCCTAACCCTAACCCTAACCCATTTCTCCCCTGTAACTGTAACAAAGTGAGTGCAACACTATATATATAGATATATAGGAAAACACAGTAAATGTAACAAAGTGAGCAAAATAAAGCATGTTCAAGAGCATTCTAATGACCCACAGAGGTACCCTAACCCTAACCCTAACCCTAACCCTAACACTAACCCTAACCCATTTCTCCCCTGTAACTGTAACAAAGTGAGTGTAATACTATATGTATATATATATACAGGAAAACAGAGGAAACGTAACAAAGTGAGCAAAATAAAACATGTTCAAGAGCATTCTAATGACCCACAGAGGTTCTCAACCCTAACCCTAACCCTAACCCTAACCCTAACCCTAACCCTAAACCTAACCCTAACCCTAACCCATTTCTCCCCTGTAACTGTAACAAAGTGAGTGTAATACTATATATATAGATATATAGGAAAACACAGGAAACGTAACAAAGTGAGCAAAATAAAGCATGTTCAAGAGCATTCTAATGACCCACAGAGGTTCTCAACCCTAACCCTAACCCTAACCCTAACCCTAACCGTAAACCTAACCCTAACCCATTTCTCCCCTGTAACTGTAACAAAGTGAGTGTAATACTATATATATATATATATAGGAAAACACAGTAAACGTAACAAAGTGAGCAAAATAAAGCATGTTCAAGAGCATTCTAATGACCCACAGAGGTTCTCAACCCTAACCCTAACCCTAACCCTAACCCTAACCCTAACCCATTTCTCCCCTGTAACTGTAACAAAGTGAGTGTAATACTATATATATATATATATACAGGAAAACACAGGAAACGTAACAAAGTGAGCAAAATAAAGCATGTTCAAGAGCATTCTAATGACCCACAGAGGTTCTCAACCCTAACCCTAACCCTAACCCTAACCCTAACCCTAAACCTAACCCTAACCCTAACCCATTTCTCCCCTGTAACTGTAACAAAGTGAGTGTAATACTATATGTATATATATATACAGGAAAACAGAGGAAACGTAACAAAGTGAGCAAAATAAAGCATGTTCAAGAGCATTCTAATGACCCACAGAGGTCAACCCTAACCCTAACCCTAACCCTAACCCTAACCCTAACCCTAACCCTAACCCTAACCCATTTCTCCCCTGTAACTGTAACAAAGTGAGTGTAATACTATATATATAGATATATAGGAAAACACAGTAAACGTAACAAAGTGAGCAAAATAAAGCATGTTCAAGAGCATTCTAATGACCCACAGAGGTCTCAACCCTCAACCCTAACCCTAACCCTAACCCTAACACTAACCCTAACCCATTTCTCCCCTGTAACTGTAACAAAGTGAGTGTAATACTATATATATATATATATAGGAAAACACAGTAAACGTAACAAAGTGAGCAAAATAAACATGTTCAAGAGCATTCTAATGACCCACAGAGGTTCTCAACCCTAACCCTAACCCTAACCCTAACCCTAACCCTAAACCTAACCCTAACCCTAACCCATTTCTCCCCTGTAACTGTAACAAAGTGAGTGTAATACTATATGTATATATATATACAGGAAAACAGAGGAAACGTAACAAAGTGATCAAAATAAAGCATGTTCAAGAGGATTCTAATGACCCACAGAGGTTCTCAACCCTAACCCTAACCCTAACCCTAACCCTAACCCTAACCCTAACCGTAAACCTAACCCTACCCCATTTCTCCCCTCTAACTGTAACAAAGCGAGTGTAATACTATATATCTAGATATATAGGAAAACACAGTAAACGTAACAAAGTGAGCAAAATAAAGTATGTTCAAGAGCATTCTAATGACCCACAGAGGTTCTCAACCCCAACCCTAACCCTAACCCTAACCCTAACCCTAACCCATTTCTCCCCTGTAACTGTAACAAAGTGAGTGCAACACTATATATATAGATATATAGGAAAACACAGTAAATGTAACAAAGTGAGCAAAATAAAGCATGTTCAAGAGCATTCTAATGACCCACAGAGGTACTCAACCCTAACCCTAACCCTAACCCTAACACTAACCCTAACCCATTTCTCCCCTGTAACTGTAACAAAGTGAGTGTAATACTATATGTATATATATATACAGGAAAACAGAGGAAACGTAACAAAGTGAGCAAAATAAAACATGTTCAAGAGCATTCTAATGACCCACAGAGGTTCTCAACCCTAACCCTAACCCTAACCCTAACCCTAACCCTAAACCTAACCCTAACCCTAACCCATTTCTCCCCTGTAACTGTAACAAAGTGAGTGTAATACTATATGTATATATATATACAGGAAAACAGAGGAAACGTAACAAAGTGATCAAAATAAAGCATGTTCAAGAGGATTCTAATGACCCACAGAGGTTCTCAACCCTAACCCTAACCCTAACCCTAACCCTAACCGTAAACCTAACCCTACCCCATTTCTCCCCTCTAACTGTAACAAAGCGAGTGTAATACTATATATCTAGATATATAGGAAAACACAGTAAACGTAACAAAGTGAGCAAAATAAAGTATGTTCAAGAGCATTCTAATGACCCACAGAGGTTCTCAACCCCAACCCTAACCCTAACCCTAACCCTAACCCTAACCCATTTCTCCCCTGTAACTGTAACAAAGTGAGTGCAACACTATATATATAGATATATAGGAAAACACAGTAAATGTAACAAAGTGAGCAAAATAAAGCATGTTCAAGAGCATTCTAATGACCCACAGAGGTCAACCTCAACCCTAACCCTAACCCTAACCCTAACACTAACCCTAACCCATTTCTCCCCTGTAACTGTAACAAAGTGAGTGTAATACTATATGTATATATATATACAGGAAAACAGAGGAAACGTAACAAAGTGAGCAAAATAAAACATGTTCAAGAGCATTCTAATGACCCACAGAGGTTCTCAACCCTAACCCTAACCCTAACCCTAACCCTAACCCTAAACCTAACCCTAACCCTAACCCATTTCTCCCCTGTAACTGTAACAAAGTGAGTGTAATACTATATGTATATATATATACAGGAAAACAGAGGAAACGTAACAAAGTGATCAAAATAAAGCATGTTCAAGAGGATTCTAATGACCCACAGAGGTTCTCAACCCTAACCCTAACCCTAACCCTAACCCTAACCCTAACCGTAAACCTAACCCTACCCCATTTCTCCCCTCTAACTGTAACAAAGCGAGTGTAATACTATATATCTAGATATATAGGAAAACACAGTAAACGTAACAAAGTGAGCAAAATAAAGTATGTTCAAGAGCATTCTAATGACCCACAGAGGTTCTCAACCCCAACCCTAACCCTAACCCTAACCCTAACCCTAACCCATTTCTCCCCTGTAACTGTAACAAAGTGAGTGCAACACTATATATATAGATATATAGGAAAACACAGTAAATGTAACAAAGTGAGCAAAATAAAGCATGTTCAAGAGCATTCTAATGACCCACAGAGGTACTCAACCCTAACCCTAACCCTAACCCTAACCCTAACACTAACCCTAACCCATTTCTCCCCTGTAACTGTAACAAAGTGAGTGTAATACTATATGTATATATATATACAGGAAAACAGAGGAAACGTAACAAAGTGAGCAAAATAAAACATGTTCAAGAGCATTCTAATGACCCACAGAGGTTCTCAACCCTAACCCTAACCCTAACCCTAACCCTAACCCTAACCCTAAACCTAACCCTAACCCTAACCCATTTCTCCCCTGTAACTGTAACAAAGTGAGTGTAATACTATATGTATATATATATACAGGAAAACAGAGGAAACGTAACAAAGTGATCAAAATAAAGCATGTTCAAGAGGATTCTAATGACCCACAGAGGTTCTCAACCCTAACCCTAACCCTAACCCTAACCCTAACCCTAACCGTAAACCTAACCCTACCCCATTTCTCCCCTCTAACTGTAACAAAGCGAGTGTAATACTATATATCTAGATATATAGGAAAACACAGTAAACGTAACAAAGTGAGCAAAATAAAGTATGTTCAAGAGCATTCTAATGACCCACAGAGGTTCTCAACCCCCCCTAACCCTAACCCTAACCCTAACCCTAACCCATTTCTCCCCTGTAACTGTAACAAAGTGAGTGCAACACTATATATATAGATATATAGGAAAACACAGTAAATGTAACAAAGTGAGCAAAATAAAGCATGTTCAAGAGCATTCTAATGACCCACAGAGGTACTCAACCCTAACCCTAACCCTAACCCTAACCCTAACCCTAACCCTAACCCTAACCCATTTCTCCCCTGTAACTGTAACAAAGTGAGTGTAATACTATATGTATATATATATACAGGAAAACAGAGGAAACGTAACAAAGTGAGCAAAATAAAACATGTTCAAGAGCATTCTAATGACCCACAGAGGTCAACCCTAACCCTAACCCTAACCCTAACCCTAACCCTAACCCTAAACCTAACCCTAACCCTAACCCATTTCTCCCCTGTAACTGTAACAAAGTGAGTGTAATACTATATGTATATATATATACAGGAAAACAGAGGAAACGTAACAAAGTGATCAAAATAAAGCATGTTCAAGAGGATTCTAATGACCCACAGAGGTTCTCAACCCTAACCCTAACCCTAACCCTAACCCTAACCCTAACCGTAAACCTAACCCTACCCCATTTCTCCCCTCTAACTGTAACAAAGCGAGTGTAATACTATATATCTAGATATATAGGAAAACACAGTAAACGTAACAAAGTGAGCAAAATAAAGTATGTTCAAGAGCATTCTAATGACCCACAGAGGTTCTCAACCCCAACCCTACCACAACCCTAACCCTAACCCTAACCCTACCCCTAACCCTAACACTAACCCTAACCCATTTCTCCCTGTAACTGTAACAAAGTGAGTGTAATACTATATGTATATATATATACAGGAAAACAGAGGAAACGTAACAAAGTGAGCAAAATAAAACATGTTCAAGAGCATTCTAATGACCCACAGAGGTTCTCAACCCTAACCCTAACCCTAACCCTAACCCTAAACCTAAACCTAACCCTAACCCATTACTCCCCTGTAACTGTAACAATGTGAGCGCAATACTATATATATAGATATATAGGAAAACACAGGAAACATAACAAAGTGATCAAAATAAAGCATGTTCAAGAGCATTCTAATGACCCACAGAGGTTCTCAACCCTAACCCTAACCCTAACCCTAAACCTAACCCTAACCCATTTCTCCCCTGTAACTGTAACAAAGTGAGTGCAACAATATATATATAGATATATAGGAAAACACAGTAAATGTAACAAAGTGAGCAAAATAAAGCATGTTCAAGAGCATTCTAATGACCCACAGAGGTACTCAACCCTAACCCTAACCCTAACACTAACCCTAACCCATTTCTCCCTGTAACTGTAACAAAGTGAGTGTAATACTATATGTATATATATATACAGGAAAACACAGTAAACGTAACAAAGTGAGCAAAATAAAGCATGTTCAAGAGCATTCTAATGAGACACAGAGGTTCTCAACCCTAACCCTAACCTTAACCCTAACCCTAACCCTAACCCGAACCCATTTCTCCCCTATAACTGTAACAAAGTGAGAGTAATACTATATATATAGATATATAGGAAAAAACAGTAAACGTAAGAAAGTGAGCAAAATAAAGCATGTTCAAGAGCATTCTAATGACCCACAGAGGTTCTCAACCCTAACCCTAACCCTAACCCTAACCCTAACCCTAACCCTAACCCATTTCTCCCCTGTAACTGTAACAAAGTGAGTGTAATACTATATATATATATATACAGGAAAACACAGGAAACGTAACAAAGTGAGCAAAATAAAGCATGTTCAAGAGCATTCTAATGACCCACAGAGGTTCTCAACCCTAACCCTAACCCTAACCCTAACCCTAACCCTAACCCTAAACCTAACCCTAACCCTAACCCATTTCTCCCCTGTAACTGTAACAAAGTGAGTGTAATACTATATATATATATATACAGGAAAACAGAGGAAACGTAACAAAGTGAGCAAAATAAAACATGTTCAAGAGCATTCTAATGACCCACAGAGGTAACCCTAACCCTAACCCTAACCCTAACCCTAACCCTAACCCTAACCCTAACCCTAACCCATTTCTCCCCTGTAACTGTAACAAAGTGAGTGTAATACTATATATATATATATATATAGGAAAACACAGTAAACGTAACAAAGTGAGCAAAATAAAGCATGTTCAAGAGCATTCTAATGACCCACAGAGGTTCTCAACCCTAACCCTAACCCTAACCCTAACCCTAACCCTAACCCTAAACCTAAACCCATTTCTCCCCTGTAACTGTAACAAAGTGAGTGTAATACTATATATATATATATATAGGAAAACACAGTAAACGTAACAAAGTGAGCAAAATAAAGCATGTTCAAGAGCATTCTAATGACCCACAGAGGTTCTCAACCCTAACCCTAACCCTAACCCTAACCCTAACCCTAACCCTAACCCATTTCTCCCCTGTAACTGTAACAAAGTGAGTGTAATACTATATATATATATATATAGGAAAACACAGTAAACGTAACAAAGTGAGCAAAATAAAGCATGTTCAAGAGCATTCTAATGACCCACAGAGGTTCTCAACCCTAACCCTAACCCTAACCCTAACCCTAACCCTAACCCTAACCCATTTCTCCCCTGTAACTGTAACAAAGTGAGTGTAATACTATATATATATATATATAGGAAAACAGAGGAAACGTAACAAAGTGAGCAAAATAAAGCATGTTCAAGAGCATTCTAATGACCCACAGAGGTTCTCAACCCTAACCCTAACCCTAACCCTAACCCTAACCCTAACCCCCTAACCTAACCCTAACCCATTTCTCCCCTGTAACTGTAACAAAGTGAGTGTAATACTATATATATATATATATATAGGAAAACACAGGAAACGTAACAAAGTGAGCAAAATAAAGCATGTTCAAGAGCATTCTAATGACCCACAGAGGTTCTCAACCCCTAACCCTAACCCTAACCCTAACCCTAACCCTAACCCTAACCCTAACCCATTTCTCCCCTGTAACTGTAACAAAGTGAGTGTAATACTATATATATATATATATAGGAAAACACAGGAAACGTAACAAAGTGAGCAAAATAAAGCATGTTCAAGAGCATTCTAATGACCCACAGAGGTTCTCAACCCTAACCCTAACCCTAACCCTAACCCTAACCCTAAACCTAACCCTAACCCATTTCTCCCCTGTAACTGTAACAAAGTGAGTGTAATACTATATATATATATAT
>NW_026913024.1:0-18496 GCF_034315485.1 Pezoporus occidentalis
CACTGAGAATTTGGATTCAAATGGAGTTTTAGGTATGAAACCGAGGAGAGACTGCAATGATGGTGACACCGTTGCAAAGCAGCCTGTGTGCTGAAGAGGCCCAGCACTAGCTTTCCCTGCTGGTTCTTCTGCTGTGGGAGCAGATGCCACTGTTCTTTCTGTGCTGACTGTGTTGCTGCCAGCAGAGAGCAGGCTCTGAACTGATTCCATTCAAATGCTTTTCCTGTATGAAAGGGAGCAGTGAAAGCAACGATGGATGCACCAATGTAAAGGTGATTGTGTGCTGAACAGGTCCAGCACAAGCTTTCAATCCTGGCTCTTCTGCTGTGGGAGCAGAAGCCAAACGTTCGTGCTGTACTCACTGTGCTGCTGGGCAACTGAAAGCGACCAGCTGAGAATTTGGATTCAAATGGAGTTTTAGGTATGAAACCGAGGAGAGACTGCAATGGTGACACCGTTGCAAAGCAGCCTGTGTGCTGAAGAGGCCCAGCACTAGCTTTCCCTGCTGGTTCTTCTGCTGTGGGAGCAGATGCCACTGTTCTTTCTGTGCTGACGGTGTTGCTGCCAGCAGAGAGCAGGCTCTGAACTGATTCCATTCAAATGCTTTTCCTGTATGAAAGGGAGCAGTGAAAGCAACGATGGATGCACCAATGTAAAGGTGATTGTGTGCTGAACAGGTCCAGCACCAGCTTTCAATCCTGACACTTCTGCTGTGGGAGCAGATGCCACTGTTCATTCTGTGGTGACTGTGTTGCTGCGCAGCAGAGAGCAGGCTCTGAACTGAGAATTTTGATTCAAATGGATTTTCCTGTATGAAAGGGAGGAGTGAAAGCAACGATGGATGCACCCTTGTAAAGGTGACTGTGTGCTGAACAGGTCCAGCACTAGCTTTCCCTCCTGGCTCTTCTGCTGTGGGAGCAGAAGCCAAACGTTCGTGCTGTACTCACTGTGCTGCCTGCAGCTGAGAGAGACCAGTTGAGAATTTGGATTCAAATGTTCCATTCAAAAAGGTGATTGTGTGCTGAACAGGTCCAGCACAAGCTTTCCCTCCTGGCTCTTCTGCTGTGGGAGCAGAAGCCAAACGTTCGTGCTGTACTCACTGTGCTGCTGGGCAGCTGAGAGCGACCAGCTGAGAATTTGGATTCAAATGGAGTTTTAGGTATGAAACCGAGGAGAGACTGCAATGATGGTGACACCGTTGCAAAGCAGCCTGTGTGCTGAAGAGGCCCAGCACTAGCTTTCCCTGCTGGTTCTTCTGCTGTGGGAGCAGATGCCACTGTTCTTCTGTGCTGACTGTGTTGCTGCGCAGCAGAGAGCAGGCTCTGAACTGATTCCATTCAAATGCTTTTCCTGTATGAAAGGGAGCAGTGAAAGCAACGATGGATGCACCAATGTAAAGGTGATTGTGTGCTGAACAGGTCCAGCACAGCTTTCAATCCTGGCTCTTCTGCTGTGGGAGCAGAAGCCAAACGTTCGTGCTGTACTCACTGTGCTGCCTGCAGCTGAGAGCGACCAGCTGAGAATTTGGATTCAAATGGAGTTTTAGGTATGAAACCGAGGAGAGACTGCAATGATGGTGACACCGTTGCAAAGCAGCCTGTGTGCTGAAGAGGCCCAGCACTAGCTTTCCCTGCTGGTTCTTCTGCTGTGGGAGCAGATGCCACTGTTCATTCTGTGCTGACTGTGTTGCTGCGCAGCAGAGAGCAGGCTCTGAACTGATTCCATTCAAATGCTTTTCCTGTATGAAAGGGAGCAGTGAAAGCAACGATGGATGCACCAATGTAAAGGTGATTGTGTGCTGAACAGGTCCAGCACAAGCTTTCAATCCTGGCTCTTCTGCTGTGGGAGCAGAAGCCAAACGTTCGTGCTGTACTCACTGTGCTGCCTGCAGCTGAGAGCGACCAGCTGAGAATTTGGATTCAAATGGAGTTTTAGGTATGAAACCGAGGAGAGACTGCAATGATGGTGACACCGTTGCAAAGCAGCCTGTGTGCTGAAGAGGCCCAGCACTAGCTTTCCCTGCTGGTTCTTCTGCTGTGGGAGCAGATGCCACTGTTGATTCTGTGCTGACTGTGTTGCTGCGCAGCAGAGAGCAGGCTCTGAACTGATTCCATTCAAATGCTTTTCCTGTATGAAAGGGAGCAGTGAAAGCAACGATGGATGCACCAATGTAAAGGTGATTGTGTGCTGAACAGGTCCAGCACAAGCTTTCAATCCTGGCTCTTCTGCTGTGGGAGCAGAAGCCAAACGTTCGTGCTGTACTCACTGTGCTGCTGCAGCTGAGAGCGACCAGCTGAGAATTTGGATTCAAATGGAGTTTTAGGTATGAAACCGAGGAGAGACTGCAATGATGGTGACACCGTTGCAAAGCAGCCTGTGTGCTGAAGAGGCCCAGCACTAGCTTTCCCTGCTGGTTCTTCTGCTGTGGGAGCAGATGCCACTGTTCATTCTGTGCTGACAGTGTTGCTGCGCAGCAGAGAGCAGGCTCTGAACTGATTCCATTCAAATGCTTTTCCTGTATGAAAGGGAGCAGTGAAAGCAACGATGGATGCACCAATGTAAAGGTGATTGTGTGCTGAACAGGTCCAGCACAAGCTTTCAATCCTGACACTTCTGCTGTGGGAGCAGAGGCCAAACGTTCGTGCTGTACTCACTGTGCTGCCTGCAGCTGAGAGCGACCAGCTGAGAATTTGGATTCAAATGGAGTTTTAGGTATGAAACCGAGGAGAGACTGCAATGATGGTGACACCGTTGCAAAGCAGCCTGTGTGCTGAAGAGGCCCAGCACTAGCTTTCCCTGCTGGTTCTTCTGCTGTGGGAGCAGATGCCACTGTTCATTCTGTGCTGACTGTGTTGCTGCGCAGCAGAGAGCAGGCTCTGAACTGATTCCATTCAAATGCTTTTCCTGTATGAAAGGGAGCAGTGAAAGCAACGATGGATGCACCAATGTAAAGGTGATTGTGTGCTGAACAGGTCCAGCACAAGCTTTCAATCCTGGCTCTTCTGCTGTGGGAGCAGAAGCCAAACGTTCGTGCTGTACTCACTGTGCTGCTGGGCAGCTGAGAGCGACCAGCTGAGAATTTGGATTCAAATGGAGTTTTAGGTATGAAACCGAGGAGAGACTGCAATGATGGTGACACCGTTGCAAAGCAGCCTGTGTGCTGAAGAGGCCCAGCACTAGCTTTCCCTGCTGGTTCTTCTGCTGTGGGAGCAGATGCCACTGTTCTTTCTGTGCTGACTGTGTTGCTGCGCAGCAGAGAGCAGGCTCTGAACTGATTCCATTCAAATGCTTTTCCTGTATGAAAGGGAGCAGTGAAAGCAACGATGGATGCACCAATGTAAAGGTGATTGTGTGCTGAACAGGTCCAGCACCAGCTTTCAATCCTGCTCCTGACAATTCTGCTGTGGGAGCAGAGGCCAAACGTTCGTGCTGTAATCACTGTGCTGCCTGCAGCTGAGAGAGACCAGCTGAGAATTTGGATTCAAATGGAGTTTTAGGTATGAAACCGAGGAGAGACTGCAATGATGGTGACACCGTTGCAAAGCAGCCTGTGTGCTGAAGAGGCCCAGCACTAGCTTTCCCTGCTGGTTCTTCTGCTGAGGGAGCAGATGCCACTGTTCATTCTGTGCTGACTGTGTTGCTGCGCAGCAGAGAGCAGGCTCTGAACTGATTCCATTCAAATGCTTTTCCTGTATGAAAGGGAGCAGTGAAAGCAACGATGGATTCACCAATGTAAAGGTGATTGTGTGCTGAACAGGTCCAGCACAAGCTTTCAATCCTGACACTTCTGCTGTGGGAGCAGAGGCCAAACGTTCGTGCTGTACTCACTGTGCTGCCTGCAGCTGAGAGCGACCAGCTGAGAATTTGGATTCAAATGGAGTTTTAGGTATGAAACCGAGGAGAGACTGCAATGATGGTGACACCGTTGCAAAGCAGCCTGTGTGCTGAAGAGGCCCAGCACTAGCTTTCCCTGCTGGTTCTTCTGCTGTGGGAGCAGATGCCACTGTTCTTTCTGTGCTGACTGTGTTGCTGCCAGCAGAGAGCAGGCTCTGAACTGATTCCATTCAAATGCTTTTCCTGTATGAAAGGGAGCAGTGAAAGCAACGATGGATGCACCAATGTAAAGGTGATTGTGTGCTGAACAGGTCCAGCACAAGCTTTCAATCCTGGCTCTTCTGCTGTGGGAGCAGAAGCCAAACGTTCGTGCTGTACTCACTGTGCTGCCTGCAGCTGAGAGCGACCAGCTGAGAATTTGGATTCAAATGGAGTTTTAGGTATGAAACCGAGGAGAGACTGCAATGATGGTGACACCGTTGCAAAGCAGCCTGTGTGCTGAAGAGGCCCAGCACTAGCTTTCCCTGCTGGTTCTTCTGCTGTGGGAGCAGATGCCACTGTCTTTCTGTGCTGACTGTGTTGCTGCCAGCAGAGAGCAGGCTCTGAACTGATTCCATTCAAATGCTTTTCCTGTATGAAAGGGAGCAGTGAAAGCAACGATGGATGCACCAATGTAAAGGTGATTGTGTGCTGAACAGGTCCAGCACAAGCTTTCAATCCTGGCTCTTCTGCTGTGGGAGCAGAAGCCAAACGTTCATGCTGTACTCACTGTGCTGCTGGGCAGCTGAAAGCGACCAGCTGAGAATTTGGATTCAAATGGAGTTTTAGGTATGAAACCGAGGAGAGACTGCAATGATGGTGACACCGTTGCAAAGCAGCCTGTGTGCTGAAGAGGCCCAGCACTAGCTTTCCCTGCTGGTTCTTCTGCTGTGGGAGCAGATGCCACTGTTCATTCTGTGCTGACTGTGTTGCTGCGCAGCAGAGAGCAGGCTCTGAACTGATTCCATTCAAATGCTTTTCCTGTATGAAAGGGAGCAGTGAAAGCAACGATGGATGCACCAATGTAAAGGTGATTGTGTGCTGAACAGGTCCAGCATCAGCTTTCAATCCTGGCTCTTCTGCTGTGGGAGCAGAAGCCAAACGTTCGTGCTGTACTCACTGTGCTGCCTGCAGCTGAGAGCGACCAGCTGAGAATTTGGATTCAAATGGACTTTTAGGTATGAAACCGAGGAGAGACTGCAATGATGGTGACACCGTTGCAAAGCAGCCTGTGTGCTGAAGAGGCCCAGCACTAGCTTTCCCTGCTGGTTCTTCTGCTGTGGGAGCAGATGCCACTGTTCTTTCTGTGCTGACTGTGTTGCTGCCAGCAGAGAGCAGGCTCTGAACTGATTCCATTCAAATGCTTTTCCTGTATGAAAGGGAGCAGTGAAAGCAACGATGGATGCACCAATGTAAAGGTGATTGTGTGCTGAACAGGTCCAGCACAAGCTTTCAATCCTGGCTCTTCTGCTGTGGGAGCAGAGGCCAAACGTTCGTGCTGTACTCACTGTGCTGCCTACGTTCTTCTGCTGTGGGAGCAGATGCCACTGTCCATTCTGTGCTGTGTTGCTGCGTAGCAGAGAGCAGGCTCTGGACTGATTCCATTCAAATGATTTTCCTGTATGAAAGGGAGCAGTGAAAGCAACGATGGATGCACCGATGTAAAGGTGACTGTGTGCTGAACCCGCCCAGCACCAGCTTTCCCTCCTGGCTCTTCTGCTGTGGAGCAGAGGCCAAACGTTCGTGCTGTACTCACTGTGCTGCCTGCAGCTGAGAGCGACCAGCTGAGAATTTGGATTCAAATGGAGTTTTAGGTATGAAACCGAGGAGAGACTGCAATGATGGTGACACCGTTGCAAAGCAGCCTGTGTGCTGAAGAGGCCCAGCACTAGCTTTCGCTGCTGGTTCTTCTGCTGTGGGAGCAGATGCCACTGTCCATTCTGTGCTGACTGTGTTGCTGTGCAGCAGAGAGCAGGCTCTGGACTGATTCCATTCAAATGCTTTTCCTGTATGAAAGTGAGCAGTGAAAGCAACGATGGATGCACCGATGTAAAGGTGACTGTGTGCTGAACAGGCCCAGCACCATCTTTCCCTCCTGGCTCTTCAGCTGTGGGAGCAGAGGCCAAACGTTCATGCTGTACTCACTGTGCTGCTGGGCAGCTGAGAGCGACCAGCTGAGAATTTGGATTCAAATGGACTTTTAGGTATGAAACCGAGGAGAGACTGCAATGATGGTGACACCGTTGCAAAGCAGCCTGTGTGCTGAAGAGGCCCAGCAGCTTTCCCTGCTGGTTCTTCTGCTGTGGGAGCAGCTTTCCCTCCTGGCTCTTCTGCTGTGGGAGCAGAAGCCAAACGTTCGTGCTGTACTCACTGTGCTGCCTGCAGCTGAGAGAGACCAGCTGAGAATTTGGGTTCAAATGGAGTTTTAGGTATGAAACCGAGGAGAGACTGCAATGATGGTGACACCGTTGCAAAGCTGCCTGTGTCCTGAAGAGGCCCAGCACTACCTTTCCATGCTGGTTCTTCTGCTGTGGGAGCAGATGCCACTGTTCATTCTGTGCTGTGTTGCTGCGTAGCAGAGAGCAGGCTCTTTACTGATTCCATTCAAATGCTGTTCCTGTATGAAAGGGAGCAGTGAAAGCAACGATGGATGCACCAATGTAAAGGTGATTGTGTGCTGAACAGGTCCAGCACCAGCTTTCAATCCTGGCTCTTCTGCTGTGGGAGCAGAGGCCAAACGTTCGTGCTGTACTCACTGTGCTGCTGGGCAGCTGAGAGCGACCAGCTGAGAATTTGGATTCAAATGGACTTTTAGGTATGAAACCGAGGAGAGACTGCAATGATGGTGACACCGTTGCAAAGCAGCCTGTGTGCTGAAGAGGCCCAGCACTAGCTTTCCCTGCTGGTTCTTCTGCTGTGGGAGCAGATGCCACTGTTCATTCTGTGCTGACTGTGTTGCTGCGCAGCAGAGAGCAGGCTCTGAACTGATTCCATTCAAATGCTTTTCCTGTATGAAAGGGAGCAGTGAAAGCAACGATGGATGCACCAATGTAAAGGTGATTGTGTGCTGAACAGGTCCAGCACAGCTTTCAATCCTGGCTCTTCTGCTGTGGGAGCAGAAGCCAAACGTTCGTGCTGTACTCACTGTGCTGCTGGGCAGCTGAAAGCGACCAGCTGAGAATTTGGATTCAAATGGACTTTTAGGTATGAAACCGAGGAGAGACTGCAATGATGGTGACACCGTTGCAAAGCAGCCTGTGTGCTGAAGAGGCCCAGCACTAGCTTTCCCTGCTGGTTCTTCTGCTGTGGGAGCAGATGCCACTGTTCATTCTGTGCTGACTGTGTTGCTGCGTAGCAGAGAGCAGGCTCTGGACTGATTCCATTCAAATGCTTTTCCTGTATGAAAGGGAGCAGTGAAAGCAACAATGGATGCACCAATGTAAAGGTGATTGTGTGCTGAACAGGTCCAGCATCAGCTTTCAATCCTGGCTCTTCTGCTGTGGGAGCAGAGGCCAAACGTTCGTGCTGTACTCACTGTGCTGCTGCAGCTGAGAGCGACCAGCTGAGAATTTGGATTCAAATGGACTTTTAGGTATGAAACCGAGGAGAGACTGCAATGATGGTGACACCGTTGCAAAGCAGCCTGTGTGCTGAAGAGGCCCAGCACTAGTTTTCCCTGCACGTTCTTCTGCTGTGGGAGCAGATGCCACTGTCCATTCTGTGCTGTGTTGCTGCATAGCAGAGAGCAGGCTCTGGACTGATTCCATTCAAATGCTTTTCCTGTATGAAAGTGAGCAGTGAAAGCAACGATGGATGCACCGATGTAAAGGTGACTGTGTGCTGAACCCGCCCAGCACCAGCTTTCCCTCCTGGCTCTTCTGCTGTGGAGCAGAGGCCAAACGTTCGTGCTGTACTCACTGTGCTGCCTGCAGCTGAGAGCGACCAGCTGAGAATTTGGATTCAAATGGAGTTTTAGGTATGAAACCGAGGAGAGACTGCAATGATGGTGACACCGTTGCAAAGCAGCCTGTGTGCTGAAGAGGCCCAGCACTAGCTTTCGCTGCTGGTTCTTCTGCTGTGGGAGCAGATGCCACTGTCCATTCTGTGCTGACTGTGTTGCTGTGCAGCAGAGAGCAGGCTCTGGACTGATTCCATTCAAATGCTTTTCCTGTATGAAAGTGAGCAGTGAAAGCAACGATGGATGCACCGATGTAAAGGTGACTGTGTGCTGAACAGGCCCAGCACCATCTTTCCCTCCTGGCTCTTCAGCTGTGGGAGCAGAGGCCAAACGTTCATGCTGTACTCACTGTGCTGCTGGGCAGCTGAGCGACCAGCTGAGATTTTGGATTCAAATGGACTTTTAGGTATGAAACCGAGGAGAGACTGCAATGATGGTGACACCGTTGCAAAGCAGCCTGTGTGCTGAAGAGGCCCAGCACCAGCTTTCCCTCCTGGCTCTTCTGCTGTGGGAGCAGAGGCCAAACGTTCGTGCTGTACTCACTGTGCTGCTGGGCAGGTGAGAGCGACCAGCTGAGAATTTGGATTCAAATGGACTTTTAGGTATGAAACCGAGGAGAGACTGCAATGATGGTGACACCGTTGCAAAGCAGCCTGTGTGCTGAAGAGGCCCAGCACTAGCTTTCCCTGCTGGTTCTTCTGCTGTGGGAGCAGATGCCACTGTTCATTCTGTGCTGACTGTGTTGCTGCGCAGCAGAGAGCAGGCTCTTTACTGATTCCATTCAAATGCTGTTCCTGTATGAAAGTGAGCAGTGCAAGCAACGATGGAGGCACCGATGTAAAGGTGAGTGTGTGCTGAACAGGCCCAGCACCAGCTTTCCCTCCTGGTGCTTCTGCTGTGGCAGCAGAGGCCAAACGTTCGTGCTGTACTCACTGTGCTGCTGGGCAGCTGAGAGCGACCACCTGAGAATTTGGATTCAAATGGACTTTGGTCTGGCCTCTGGTCCCATAGCCGATGAGCCAGCAGGGAAAGCATGTGCTGGGCATCTTGAGCACGCAGTCAGCTTTGCAACTGTGCCTCCATCATTGCTGTCGCTCCTCACTTTCATACCTAGAAGTCCATTTGAATCCAACTTCTCTGCTGGTTGCTCTTGGCTGCCCAGCAGCACAGCACGTAGAGCATGAACGTCTGGCCTCTGCTCCCAGAGCTGAAGAGACAGGAGGGAAACCGTGTGCTGGGTATCTTCAGCACACAGTCAGCTTTGCAGCGGTGTCAGCATCATTGCTGTCACTCCTCGGTTTCATACCTGAAAGTCCATTTGAATCCAGCTAATCCGGTGGTCGCTCTCGGCTGCCGAGCAGTACAGGGAGTAGAGCACGAACGTTTGGCCTCTGCTCCCACAGCTGAAGAGCCAGGAGGAAAAGCTGGTGCTGAGAATCTTCAGCACACAGTCAGCTTTGCAACGGTGTCACCATCATTGCTGTCGCTCCTCGGTTTCATACCTAAAAGTCCATTTGAAGGCAACCTCTCCGGAGCTTGCTCGCTGCTGCCCAGCTGCACAGTGAGTAGAGCACGAACGTCTGGCCTCTGCTCCCACAGCTGAGGAGCGAGGAGGGAAAGCTGGTGCACAGAATCTTCAGCACACAGTCAGCTTTGCAACGGTGCCTCCATCATTGCTGTCGCTCCTCACTTTCGTTCCTAGAAGTCCATTTGAATCGAATTTCTCTGCTGGTTGCTCTCGGCTGCTTAGCAGCACAGTCATTAGAGCACGAATGTCTGGCCTCTGCTCCCACAGCTGAAGAGCCAGGAGTAAAGCATGTGCTGGGCATCTTCAGCACACAGTCAGCTTTGCAACTATGCCTCCATCATTGCTGTCGTTCCTCACTTTCATACCTAGAAGTCCATTTGAATAGAAATTCTCTGCTGGTTGCTATTGGCTGCCCAGCAGCACTGCGAGTAGAGCACGAACAACTGGCCTCTACCCCAGAGCCGAAGAGACAGGAGGGAAAGCATGTGCTGGGCATCTTCAGCACACATTCAGCTGTGCAACGGTGTCGCCATTATTGCTGTCGATCCTCGGTTTCATACCTAGAGGTCCATTTGAATGCAACTTCTCCGGAGTCTGCTCTCGGCTGCCCAGCAGCACAGCGAATAGAGCACGAACGTCTGGCCACTATTCCAGAGGCTAGGGGTTAGGGTTAGGGTTAGGGTTAGGGTTAGGGTTAGGGTTAGGGTTAGGGGGTTAGGGTTAGGGTTAGGGTTAGGGTTAGGGTTAGGGTTAGGGTTAGGGTTAGGGTTAGGGTTAGGGTTAGGGTTAGGGTTAGGGATTAGGGTTAGGGTTAGGGTTAGGGGAGGGTTAGGGTTTACCTCTGTGGGTCATTAGAATGCTCTTGAACATGTTTTATTTTGCTCACTTTGTTACGTTTCCTCTGTTTTCCTGTATATATATATACATATAGTATTACACTCACTTTGTTACAGTTACAGGGGAGAAATGGGTTAGGGTTAGGGTTAGGGGTTAGGGTTAGGGTTAGGGTTAGGGTTAGGGTTAGGGTTGAGTACCTCTGTGGGTCATTAGAATGCTCTTGAACATGCTTTATTTTGCTCACTTTGTTACGTTTCCTCTGTTTTCCTGTATATATATATATATAGTATTACACTCACTTTGTTACAGTTACAGGGGAGAAATGGGTTAGGGTTAGGGTTAGGGTTAGGGTTAGGGTTAGGGTTAGGGTTAGGGTTGAGAACCTCTGTGGGTCATTAGAATGCTCTTGAACATGCTTTATTTTGCTCACTTTGTTACGTTTACTCTGTTTTCCTGTATATATATATACATATAGTATTACACTCACTTTGTTACAGTTACAGGGGAGAAATGGGTTAGGGTTAGGGTTAGGTTTAGGGGTAGGGTTAGGGTTAGGGTTAGGGTTGAGAACCTCTGTGGGTCATTAGAATGCTCTTGAACATGCTTTATTTTGCTCACTTTGTTACATTTACTGTGTTTTCCTATATATCTATATATATATAGTATTACACTCACTTTGTTACAGTTACAGGGGAGAAATGGGTTAGGGTTGGGTTAGGGTTAGGGTTAGGGTTAGGGTTAGGGTTGAGAACCTCTGTGGGTCATTAGAATGCTCTTGAACATACTTTATTTTGCTCACTTTGTTACGTTTACTGTGTTTTCCTATATATATATATATATAGTATTACACTCACTTTGTTACAGTTACAGGGGAGAAATGGGTTAGGGTTAGGGTTAGGGTTAGGGTTAGGGTTAGGGTTAGGGTTGAGAACCTCTGTGGGTCATTAGAATGCTCTTGAACATGCTTTATTTTGCTCACTTTGTTACGTTTCCTCTGTTTTCCTATATATATATATATATAGTATTACACTCACTTTGTTACAGTTACAGGGGAGAAATAGGGTTAGGTTTAGGGTTAGGGTTAGGGTTAGGGTTAGGGTTAGGGTTGAGAACCTCTGTGGGTCATTAGAATGCTCTTGAACATGTTTTATTTTGCTCACTTTGTTACGTTTCCTCTGTTTTCCTGTATATATATATACATATAGTATTACACTCACTTTGTTACAGTTACAGGGGAGAAATGGGTTAGGGTTAGGGTTAGGGTTAGGGTTAGGGTTAGGGTTAGGGTTGAGTACCTCTGTGGGTCATTAGAATGCTCTTGAACATGCTTTATTTTGCTCACTTTGTTACATTTACTGTGTTTTCCTATATATCTATATATATAGTGTTGCACTCACTTTGTTACAGTTACAGGGGAGAAATGGGTTAGGGTTAGGGTTAGGGTTAGGGTTAGGGTTGGGGTTGAGAACCTCTGTGGGTCATTAGAATGCTCTTGAACATACTTTATTTTGCTCACTTTGTTACGTTTACTGTGTTTTCCTATATATCTAGATATATAGTATTACACTCGCTTTGTTACAGTTAGAGGGGAGAAATGGGGTAGGGTTAGGTTTACGGTTAGGGTTAGGGTTAGGGTTAGGGTTAGGGTTGAGAACCTCTGTGGGTCATTAGAATCCTCTTGAACATGCTTTATTTTGATCACTTTGTTACGTTTCCTCTGTTTTCCTGTATATATATATACATATAGTATTACACTCACTTTGTTACAGTTACAGGGGAGAAATGGGTTAGGGTTAGGGTTAGGTTTAGGGTTAGGGTTAGGGTTAGGGTTAGGGTTAGGGTTGAGAACCTCTGTGGGTCATTAGAATGCTCTTGAACATGTTTTATTTTGCTCACTTTGTTACGTTTCCTCTGTTTTCCTGTATATATATATACATATAGTATTACACTCACTTTGTTACAGTTACAGGGGAGAAATGGGTTAGGGTTAGTGTTAGGGTTAGGGTTAGGGTTAGGGTTGAGTACCTCTGTGGGTCATTAGAATGCTCTTGAACATGCTTTATTTTGCTCACTTTGTTACATTTACTGTGTTTTCCTATATATCTATATATATAGTGTTGCACTCACTTTGTTACAGTTACAGGGGAGAAATGGGTTAGGGTTAGGGTTAGGGTTAGGGTTAGGGTTGGGGTTGAGAACCTCTGTGGGTCATTAGAATGCTCTTGAACATACTTTATTTTGCTCACTTTGTTACGTTTACTGTGTTTTCCTATATATCTAGATATATAGTATTACACTCGCTTTGTTACAGTTAGAGGGGAGAAATGGGGTAGGGTTAGGTTTAGGGTTAGGGTTAGGGTTAGGGTTAGGGTTAGGGTTGAGAACCTCTGTGGGTCATTAGAATCCTCTTGAACATGCTTTATTTTGATCACTTTGTTACGTTTCCTCTGTTTTCCTGTATATATATATACATATAGTATTACACTCACTTTGTTACAGTTACAGGGGAGAAATGGGTTAGGGTTAGGGTTAGGTTTAGGGTTAGGGTTAGGGTTAGGGTTAGGGTTAGGGTTGAGAACCTCTGTGGGTCATTAGAATGCTCTTGAACATGTTTTATTTTGCTCACTTTGTTACGTTTCCTCTGTTTTCCTGTATATATATATACATATAGTATTACACTCACTTTGTTACAGTTACAGGGGAGAAATGGGTTAGGGTTAGGGTTAGGGTTAGGGTTAGGGTTAGGGTTGAGTACCTCTGTGGGTCATTAGAATGCTCTTGAACATGCTTTATTTTGCTCACTTTGTTACATTTACTGTGTTTTCCTATATATCTATATATATAGTGTTGCACTCACTTTGTTACAGTTACAGGGGAGAAATGGGTTAGGGTTAGGGTTAGGGTTAGGGTTAGGGTTGGGGTTGAGAACCTCTGTGGGTCATTAGAATGCTCTTGAACATACTTTATTTTGCTCACTTTGTTACGTTTACTGTGTTTTCCTATATATCTAGATATATAGTATTACACTCGCTTTGTTACAGTTAGAGGGGAGAAATGGGTTAGGGTTAGGGTTAGGGTTAGGGTTAGGGTTAGGGTTAGGGTTAGGGTTAGGGTTGAGAACCTCTGTGGGTCATTAGAATCCTCTTGAACATGCTTTATTTTGATCACTTTGTTACGTTTCCTCTGTTTTCCTGTATATATATATACATATAGTATTACACTCACTTTGTTACAGTTACAGGGGAGAAATGGGTTAGGGTTAGTGTTAGGGTTAGGGTTAGGGTTAGGGTTAGGGTTGAGTACCTCTGTGGGTCATTAGAATGCTCTTGAACATGCTTTATTTTGCTCACTTTGTTACATTTACTGTGTTTTCCTATATATCTATATATATAGTGTTGCACTCACTTTGTTACAGTTACAGGGGAGAAATGGGTTAGGGTTAGGGTTAGGGTTAGGGTTGGGGTTGAGAACCTCTGTGGGTCATTAGAATGCTCTTGAACATACTTTATTTTGCTCACTTTGTTACGTTTACTGTGTTTTCCTATATATCTAGATATATAGTATTACACTCGCTTTGTTACAGTTAGAGGGGAGAAATGGGGTAGGGTTAGGTTTACGGTTAGGGTTAGGGTTAGGGTTAGGGTTAGGGTTAGGGTTAGGGTTGAGAACCTCTGTGGGTCATTAGAATCCTCTTGAACATGCTTTATTTTGATCACTTTGTTACGTTTCCTCTGTTTTCCTGTATATATATATACATATAGTATTACACTCACTTTGTTACAGTTACAGGGGAGAAATGGGTTAGGGTTAGGGTTAGGTTTAGGGTTAGGGTTAGGGTTAGGGTTAGGGTTGAGAACCTCTGTGGGTCATTAGAATGCTCTTGAACATGTTTTATTTTGCTCACTTTGTTACGTTTCCTCTGTTTTCCTGTATATATATATACATATAGTATTACACTCACTTTGTTACAGTTACAGGGGAGAAATGGGTTAGGGTTAGTGTTAGGGTTAGGGTTAGGGTTAGGGTTGAGTACCTCTGTGGGTCATTAGAATGCTCTTGAACATGCTTTATTTTGCTCACTTTGTTACATTTACTGTGTTTTCCTATATATCTATATATATAGTGTTGCACTCACTTTGTTACAGTTACAGGGGAGAAATGGGTTAGGGTTAGGGTTAGGGTTAGGGTTAGGGTTGGGGTTGAGAACCTCTGTGGGTCATTAGAATGCTCTTGAACATACTTTATTTTGATCACTTTGTTACGTTTACTGTGTTTTCCTATATATCTAGATATATAGTATTACACTCGCTTTGTTACAGTTAGAGGGGAGAAATGGGGTAGGGGTAGGGTTAGGGTTAGGGTTAGGGTTAGGGTTGAGAACCTCTGTGGGTCATTAGAATCCTCTTGAACATGCTTTATTTTGATCACTTTGTTACGTTTCCTCTGTTTTCCTGTATATATATATACATATAGTATTACACTCACTTTGTTACAGTTACAGGGGAGAAATGGGTTAGGGTTAGGGTTAGGTTTAGGGTTAGGGTTAGGGTTAGGGTTAGGGTTAGGGTTGAGAACCTCTGTGGGTCATTAGAATGCTCTTGAACATGTTTTATTTTGCTCACTTTGTTACGTTTCCTCTGTTTTCCTGTATATATATATACATATAGTATTACACTCACTTTGTTACAGTTACAGGGGAGAAATGGGTTAGGGTTAGTGTTAGGGTTAGGGTTAGGGTTAGGGTTGAGTACCTCTGTGGGTCATTAGAATGCTCTTGAACATGCTTTATTTTGCTCACTTTGTTACATTTACTGTGTTTTCCTATATATCTATATATATAGTGTTGCACTCACTTTGTTACAGTTACAGGGGAGAAATGGGTTAGGGTTAGGGTTAGGGTTAGGGTTAGGGTTGGGGTTGAGAACCTCTGTGGGTCATTAGAATGCTCTTGAACATACTTTATTTTGCTCACTTTGTTACGTTTACTGTGTTTTCCTATATATCTAGATATATAGTATTACACTCGCTTTGTTACAGTTAGAGGGGAGAAATGGGGTAGGGTTAGGTTTAGGGTTAGGGTTAGGGTTAGGGTTAGGGTTAGGGTTGAGAACCTCTGTGGGTCATTAGAATCCTCTTGAACATGCTTTATTTTGATCACTTTGTTACGTTTCCTCTGTTTTCCTGTATATATATATACATATAGTATTACACTCACTTTGTTACAGTTACAGGGGAGAAATGGGTTAGGGTTAGGGTTAGGGTTAGGGTTAGGGTTAGGGTTAGGGTTAGGGTTAGGGTTAGGGTTGAGAACCTCTGTGGGTCATTAGAATGCTCTTGAACATGTTTTATTTTGCTCACTTTGTTACGTTTCCTCTGTTTTCCTGTATATATATATACATATAGTATTACACTCACTTTGTTACAGTTACAGGGGAGAAATGGGTTAGGGTTAGTGTTAGGGTTAGGGTTAGGGTTAGGGTTGAGTACCTCTGTGGGTCATTAGAATGCTCTTGAACATGCTTTATTTTGCTCACTTTGTTACATTTACTGTGTTTTCCTATATATCTATATATATAGTGTTGCACTCACTTTGTTACAGTTACAGGGGAGAAATGGGTTAGGGTTAGGGTTAGGGTTAGGGTTAGGGTTGGGGTTGAGAACCTCTGTGGGTCATTAGAATGCTCTTGAACATACTTTATTTTGCTCACTTTGTTACGTTTACTGTGTTTTCCTATATATCTAGATATATAGTATTACACTCGCTTTGTTACAGTTAGAGGGGAGAAATGGGGTAGGGTTAGGTTTAGGGTTAGGGTTAGGGTTAGGGTTAGGGTTAGGGTTGAGAACCTCTGTGGGTCATTAGAATCCTCTTGAACATGCTTTATTTTGATCACTTTGTTACGTTTCCTCTGTTTTCCTGTATATATATATACATATAGTATTACACTCACTTTGTTACAGTTACAGGGGAGAAATGGGTTAGGGTTAGGGTTAGGGTTTAGGGTTAGGGTTAGGGTTAGGGTTAGGGTTGAGAACCTCTGTGGGTCATTAGAATGCTCTTGAACATGTTTTATTTTGCTCACTTTGTTACGTTTCCTCTGTTTTCCTGTATATATATATACATATAGTATTACACTCACTTTGTTACAGTTACAGGGGAGAAATGGGTTAGGGTTAGTGTTAGGGTTAGGGTTAGGGTTAGGGTTGAGTACCTCTGTGGGTCATTAGAATGCTCTTGAACATGCTTTATTTTGCTCACTTTGTTACATTTACTGTGTTTTCCTATATATCTATATATATAGTGTTGCACTCACTTTGTTACAGTTACAGGGGAGAAATGGGTTAGGGTTAGGGTTAGGGTTAGGGTTAGGGTTGGGGTTGAGAACCTCTGTGGGTCATTAGAATGCTCTTGAACATACTTTATTTTGCTCACTTTGTTACGTTTACTGTGTTTTCCTATATATCTAGATATATAGTATTACACTCGCTTTGTTACAGTTAGAGGGGAGAAATGGGGTAGGGTTAGGTTTACGGTTAGGGTTAGGGTTAGGGTTAGGGTTGAGAACCTCTGTGGGTCATTAGAATCCTCTTGAACATGCTTTATTTTGATCACTTTGTTACGTTTCCTCTGTTTTCCTGTATATATATATACATATAGTATTACACTCACTTTGTTACAGTTACAGGGGAGAAATGGGTTAGGGTTAGGGTTAGGTTTAGGGTTAGGGTTAGGGTTAGGGTTAGGGTTGAGAACCTCTGTGGGTCATTAGAATGCTCTTGAACATGTTTTATTTTGCTCACTTTGTTACGTTTCCTCTGTTTTCCTGTATATATATATACATATAGTATTACACTCACTTTGTTACAGTTACAGGGGAGAAATGGGTTAGGGTTAGTGTTAGGGTTAGGGTTAGGGTTAGGGTTGAGTACCTCTGTGGGTCATTAGAATGCTCTTGAACATGCTTTATTTTGCTCACTTTGTTACATTTACTGTGTTTTCCTATATATCTATATATATAGTGTTGCACTCACTTTGTTACAGTTACAGGGGAGAAATGGGTTAGGGTTAGGGTTAGGGTTAGGGTTAGGGTTGGGGTTGAGAACCTCTGTGGGTCATTAGAATGCTCTTGAACATACTTTATTTTGATCACTTTGTTACGTTTACTGTGTTTTCCTATATATCTAGATATATAGTATTACACTCGCTTTGTTACAGTTAGAGGGGAGAAATGGGTTAGGGTTAGGGTTAGGTTTAGGGTTAGGGTTAGGGTTAGGGTTAGGGTTAGGGTTGAGAACCTCTGTGGGTCATTAGAATCCTCTTGAACATGCTTTATTTTGATCACTTTGTTACGTTTCCTCTGTTTTCCTGTATATATATATACATATAGTATTACACTCACTTTGTTACAGTTACAGGGGAGAAATGGGTTAGGGTTAGTGTTAGGGTTAGGGTTAGGGTTAGGGGGTTGAGTACCTCTGTGGGTCATTAGAATGCTCTTGAACATGCTTTATTTTGCTCACTTTGTTACATTTACTGTGTTTTCCTATATATCTATATATATAGTGTACTTTGTTACAGTTACAGGGGAGAAATGGGTTAGGGTTAGGGTTAGGGTTAGGGTTAGGGTTGGGGTTGAGAACCTCTGTGGGTCATTAGAATGCTCTTGAACATACTTTATTTTGATCACTTTGTTACGTTTACTGTGTTTTCCTATATATCTAGATATATAGTATTACACTCGCTTTGTTACAGTTAGAGGGGAGAAATGGGGTAGGGTTAGGTTTAAGGTTAGGGTTAGGGTTAGGGTTAGGGTTAGGGTTAGGGTTAGGGTTAGGGTTAGGGTTAGGGTTGAGAACCTCTGTGGGTCATTAGAATCCTCTTGAACATGCTTTATTTTGATCACTTTGTTACGTTTCCTCTGTTTTCCTGTATATATATATACATATAGTATTACACTCACTTGGTTACAGTTACAGGGGAGAAATGGGTTAGGGTTAGTGTTAGGGTTAGGGTTAGGGTTAGGGTTAGGGTTGAGTACCTCTGTGGGTCATTAGAATGCTCTTGAACATGCTTTATTTTGCTCACTTTGTTACATTTACTGTGTTTTCCTATATATCTATATATATAGTGTTGCACTCACTTTGTTACAGTTACAGGGGAGAAATGGGTTAGGGTTAGGGTTAGGGTTAGGGTTGGGGTTGAGAACCTCTGTGGGTCATTAGAATGCTCTTGAACATACTTTATTTTGCTCACTTTGTTAGGTTTACTGTGTTTTCCTATATATGTAGATATATAGTAT
>NW_026913025.1:0-7774 GCF_034315485.1 Pezoporus occidentalis
GAGTGCGACCAGCGGAGAATTTGGATTCAAATGGACTTTTAGGTATGAAACCGAGGAGAGACTGCAATGATGGTGAGACCGTTGCAAAGCAGCCTGTGTGCTGAAGAGGCCCAGCACTAGCTTTCCCTGCTGGTTCTTCTGCTGTGGGAGCAGATGCCACTGTTCATTCTGTGCTGACTGTGTTGCTGCGCAGCAGAGAGCAGGCTCTGAACTGATTCCATTCAAATGCTTTTCCTGTATGAAAGGGAGCAGTGAAAGCAACGATGGATGCACCAATGTAAAGGTGATTGTGTGCTGAACAGGTCCAGCACAAGCTTTCAATCCTGGCTCTTCTGCTGTGGGAGCAGAAGCCAAACGTTCGTGCTGTACTCACTGTGCTGCCTGCAGCTGAGAGCGACCAGCTGAGAATTTGGATTCAAATGGACTTTTAGGTATGAAACCGAGGAGAGACTGCAATGATGGTGACACCGTTGCAAAGCAGCCTGTGTGCTGAAGAGGCCCAGCACTAGCTTTCCCTGCTGGTTCTTCTGCTGTGGGAGCAGATGCCACTGTTCATTCTGTGCTGACTGTGTTGCTGCGCAGCAGAGAGCAGGCTCTGAACTGATTCCATTCAAATGCTTTTCCTGTATGAAAGGGAGCAGTGAAAGCAACGATGGATGCACCAATGTAAAGGTGATTGTGTGCTGAACAGGTCCAGCACAAGCTTTCAATCCTGGCTCTTCTGCTGTGGGAGCAGAAGCCAAACGTTCGTGCTGTACTCACTGTGCTGCCTGCAGCTGAGAGCGACGAGCTGAGAATTTGGATTCAAATGGACTTTTAGGTATGAAACCGAGGAGAGACTGCAATGATGGTGACACCGTTGCAAAGCAGCCTGTGTGCTGAAGAGGCCCAGCACTAGCTTTCCCTGCTGGTTCTTCTGCTGTGGGAGCAGATGCCACTGTTCATTCTGTGCTGACTGTGTTGCTGCCAGCAGAGAGCAGGCTCTGAACTGATTCCATTCAAATGCTTTTCCTGTATGAAAGGGAGCAGTGAAAGCAACGATGGATGCACCAATGTAAAGGTGATTGTGTGCTGAACAGGTCCAGCACAAGCTTTCAATCCTGGCTCTTCTGCTGTGGGAGCAGAAGCCAAACGTTCGTGCTGTACTCACTGTGCTGCCTGCAGCTGAGAGAGACCAGCTGAGAATTTGGATTCAAATGGACTTTTAGGTATGAAACCGAGGAGAGACTGCAATGATGGTGACACCGTTGCAAAGCAGCCTGTGTGCTGAAGAGGCCCAGCACTAGCTTTCCCTGCTGGTTCTTCTGCTGTGGGAGCAGATGCCACTGTTCATTCTGTGCTGACTGTGTTGCTGCGCAGCAGAGAGCAGGCTCTGAACTGATTCCATTCAAATGCTTTTCCTGTATGAAAGGGAGCAGTGAAAGCAACGATGGATGCACCAATGTAAAGGTGATTGTGTGCTGAACAGGTCCAGCACAAGCTTTCAATCCTGGCTCTTCACTGTGTTGCTGAGCAGCAGAGAGCAGGCTCTGAACTGATTCCATTCAAATGCTTTTCCTGTATGAAAGGGAGCAGTGAAAGCAACGATGGATGCACCAATGTAAAGGTGATTGTGTGCTGAACAGGTCCAGCACAAGCTTTCAATCCTGGCCCTTCTGCTGTGGGAGCAGAATCCAAACGTTCGTGCTGTACTCACTGTGCTGCCTGCAGCTGAGAGCTTCCAGCTGAGAATTTGGATTCAAATGGACTTTTAGGTATGAAACCGAGGAGAGACTGCAATGATGGTGACACCGTTGCAAAGCAGCCTGTGTGCTGAAGAGCCCCAGCACCAGCTTTCCCTGCTGGTTCTTCTGCTTTGGGAGCAGATGCCACTGTTCTTTCTGTGCTGACTGTGTTGCTGCCAGCAGAGAGCAGGCTCTGAACTGATTCCATTCAAATGCTTTTCCTGTTTGAAAGGGAGCAGTGAAAGCAACGATGGATGCACCAATGTAAAGGTGATTGTGTGCTGAACAGGTCCAGCACAAGCTTTCAATCCTGGCTCTTCTGCTGGGGGAGCAGAAGCCAAACGTTCGTGCTGTACTCACTGTGCTGCCTGCAGCTGAGAGAGACCAGCTGAGAATTTGGATTCAAACGGAGTTTTACGTATGAAACCGAGGAGAGACTGCAATGATGGTGACACCGTTGCAAAGCAGCCTGTGTGCTGAAGAGCCCCAGCACTAGCTTTCGCTGCTGGTTCTTCTGCTGTGGGAGCAGATGCCACTGTTTCTGAACTGATTCCTTTCAAATGCTTTTCCTGTATGAAAGGGAGCAGTGAAAGCAACGATGGATGCACCAATGTAAAGGTGATTGTGTGCTGAACAGGTCCAGCACCAGCTTTCCCTCCTGGCTCTTCTGCTGTGGGAGCAGAGGCCAAACGTTCTTGCTGTACTCACTGTGCTGCCTGCAGCTGAGAGCGACCAGCTGAGAATTTGGATTCAAATGGACTTTTAGGTATGAAACCGAGGAGAGACTGCAATGATGGTGACACCGTTGCAAAGCAGCCTGTGTGCTGAAGAGGCCCAGCACTAGCTTTCCCTGCTGGTTCTTCTGCTGTGGGAGCAGATGCCACTGTTCATTCTGTGCTGACTGTGTTGCTGCCAGCAGAGAGCAGGCTCTGAACTGATTCCATTCAAATGCTTTTCCTGTATGAAAGGGAGCAGTGAAAGCAACGATGGATGCACCAATGTAAAGGTGATTGTGTGCTGAACAGGTCCAGCACAAGCTTTCAATCCTGGCTCTTCTGCTGTGGGAGCAGAGGCCAAACGTTCGTGCTGTACTCACTGTGCTGCCTGCAGCTGAGAGAGACCAGCTGAGAATTTGGATTCAAATGGAGTTTTAGGTATGAAACCGAGGAGAGACTGCAATGATGGTGACACCGTTGCAAAGCAGCCTGTGTGCTGAAGAGGCCCAGCACTAGCTTTCCCTGCTGGTTCTTCTGCTGTGGGAGCAGATGCCACTGTTCATTCTGTGCTGACTGTGTTGCTGCCAGCAGAGAGCAGGCTCTGAACTGATTCCATTCAAATGCTTTTCCTGTATGAAAGGGAGCAGTGAAAGCAACGATGGATGCACCAATGTAAAGGTGATTGTGTGCTGAACAGGTCCAGCACAAGCTTTCAATCCTGGCTCTTCTGCTGTGGGAGCAGAAGCCAAACGTTCGTGCTGTACTCACTGTGCTGCCTGCAGCTGAGAGAGACCAGCTGAGAATTTGGATTCAAATGGACTTTTAGGTATGAAACCGAGGAGAGACTGCAATGATGGTGACACCGTTGCAAAGCAGCCTGTGTGCTGAAGAGGCCCAGCACTAGCTTTCCCTGCTGGTTCTTCTGCTGTGGGAGCAGATGCCACTGTTCATTCTGTGCTGACTGTGTTGCTGCCAGCAGAGAGCAGGCTCTGAACTGATTCCATTCAAATGCTTTTCCTGTATGAAAGGGAGCAGTGAAAGCAACGATGGATGCACCAATGTAAAGGTGATTGTGTGCTGAACAGGTCCAGCACAAGCTTTCAATCCTGGCTCTTCTGCTGTGGGAGCAGAAGCCAAACGTTCGTGCTGTACTCACTGTGCTGCTGGGCAGCTGAGAGCGACCAGCTGAGAATTTGGATTCAAATGGACTTTTAGGTATGAAACCGAGGAGAGACTGCAATGATGGTGACACCGTTGCAAAGCAGCCTGTGTGCTGAAGAGGCCCAGCACTAGCTTTCCCTGCTGGTTCTTCTGCTGTGGGAGCAGATGCCACTGTTCATTCTGTGCTGACTGTGTTGCTGCCAGCAGAGAGCAGGCTCTGAACTGATTCCATTCAAATGCTTTTCCTGTATGAAAGGGAGCAGTGAAAGCAACGATGGATGCACCAATGTAAAGGTGATTGTGTGCTGAACAGGTCCAGCACAAGCTTTCAATCCTGGCTCTTCTGCTGTGGGAGCAGAAGCCAAACGTTCGTGCTGTACTCACTGTGCTGCCTGCAGCTGAGAGCGACCAGCTGAGAATTTGGATTCAAATGGACTTTTAGGTATGAAACCGAGGAGAGACTGCAATGATGGTGACACCGTTGCAAAGCAGCCTGTGTGCTGAAGAGGCCCAGCACTAGCTTTCCCTGCTGGTTCTTCTGCTGTGGGAGCAGATGCCACTGTTCATTCTGTGCTGACTGTGTTGCTGCCAGCAGAGAGCAGGCTCTGAACTGATTCCATTCAAATGCTTTTCCTGTATGAAAGGGAGCAGTGAAAGCAACGATGGATGCACCAATGTAAAGGTGATTGTGTGCTGAACAGGTCCAGCACAAGCTTTCAATCCTGGCTCTTCTGCTGTGGGAGCAGAAGCCAAACGTTCGTGCTGTACTCACTGTGCTGCCTGCAGCTGAGAGAGACCAGCTGAGAATTTGGATTCAAATGGAGTTTTAGGTATGAAACCGAGGAGAGACTGCAATGATGGTGACACCGTTGCAAAGCAGCCTGTGTGCTGAAGAGGCCCAGCACTAGCTTTCCCTGCTGGTTCTTCTGCTGTGGGAGCAGATGCCACTGTTCATTCTGTGCTGACTGTGTTGCTGCCAGCAGAGAGCAGGCTCTGAACTGATTCCATTCAAATGCTTTTCCTGTATGAAAGGGAGCAGTGAAAGCAACGATGGATGCACCAATATATGCTTTTCCTGTATGAAAGGAAGCATTGATGGATGCACCAATGTAAAGGTGATTGTGTGCTGAACAGGTCCAGCACAAGCTTTCAATCCTGGCTCTTCTGCTGTGGGAGCAGAAGCCAAACGTTCGTGCTGTACTCACTGTGCTGCCTGCAGCTGAGAGCGACCAGCTGAGAATTTGGATTCAAATGGAGTTTTAGGTATGAAACCGAGGAGAGACTGCAATGATGGTGACACCGTTGCAAAGCAGCCTGTGTGCTGAAGAGGCCCAGCACTAGCTTTCCCTGCTGGTTCTTCTGCTGTGGGAGCAGATGCCACTGTTCATTCTGTGCTGACTGTGTTGCTGCCAGCAGAGAGCAGGCTCTGAACTGATTCCATTCAAATGCTTTTCCTGTATGAAAGGGAGCAGTGAAAGCAACGATGGATGCACCAATGTAAAGGTGATTGTGTGCTGAACAGGTCCAGCACAAGCTTTCAATCCTGGCTCTTCTGCTGTGGGAGCAGAAGCCAAACGTTCGTGCTGTACTCACTGTGCTGCCTGCAGCTGAGAGCGACCAGCTGAGAATTTGGATTCAAATGGACTTTTAGGTATGAAACCGAGGAGAGACTGCAATGATGGTGACACCGTTGCAAAGCAGCCTGTGTGCTGAAGAGGCCCAGCACTAGCTTTCCCTGCTGGTTCTTCTGCTGTGGGAGCAGATGCCACTGTTCATTCTGTGCTGACTGTGTTGCTGCCAGCAGAGAGCAGGCTCTGAACTGATTCCATTCAAATGCTTTTCCTGTATGAAAGGGAGCAGTGAAAGCAACGATGGATGCACCAATGTAAAGGTGATTGTGTGCTGAACAGGTCCAGCACAAGCTTTCAATCCTGGCTCTTCTGCTGTGGGAGCAGAAGCCAAACGTTCGTGCTGTACTCACTGTGCTGCCTGCAGCTGAGAGCGACCAGCTGAGAATTTGGATTCAAATGGACTTTTAGGTATGAAACCGAGGAGAGACTGCAATGATGGTGACACCGTTGCAAAGCAGCCTGTGTGCTGAAGAGGCCCAGCACTAGCTTTCCCTGCTGGTTCTTCTGCTGTGGGAGCAGATGCCACTGTTCATTCTGTGCTGACTGTGTTGCTGCCAGCAGAGAGCAGGCTCTGAACTGATTCCATTCAAATGCTTTTCCTGTATGAAAGGGAGCAGTGAAAGCAACGATGGATGCACCAATGTAAAGGTGATTGTGTGCTGAACAGGTCCAGCACAAGCTTTCAATCCTGGCTCTTCTGCTGTGGGAGCAGAAGCCAAACGTTCGTGCTGTACTCACTGTGCTGCCTGCAGCTGAGAGCGACCAGCTGAGAATTTGGATTCAAATGGACTTTTAGGTATGAAACCGAGGAGAGACTGCAATGATGGTGACACCGTTGCAAAGCAGCCTGTGTGCTGAAGAGCCCCAGCACTAGCTTTCCCTGCTGGTTCTTCTGCTGTGGGAGCAGATGCCACTGTTCATTCTGTGCTGACTGTGTTGCTGCCAGCAGAGAGCAGGCTCTGAACTGATTCCATTCAAATGCTTTTCCTGTATGAAAGGGAGCAGTGAAAGCAACGATGGATGCACCAATGTAAAGGTGATTGTGTGCTGAACAGGTCCAGCACAAGCTTTCAATCCTGGCTCTTCTGCTGTGGGAGCAGAAGCCAAACGTTCGTGCTGTACTCACTGTGCTGCCTGCAGCTGAGAGAGACCAGCTGAGAATTTGGATTCAAATGGACTTTTAGGTATGAAACCGAGGAGAGACTGCAATGATGGTGACACCGTTGCAAAGCAGCCTGTGTGCTGAAGAGGCCCAGCACTAGCTTTCCCTGCTGGTTCTTCTGCTGTGGGAGCAGATGCCACTGTTCATTCTGTGCTGACTGTGTTGCTGCCAGCAGAGAGCAGGCTCTGAACTGATTCCTTTCAAATGCTTTTCCTGTATGAAAGGGAGCAGTGAAAGCAACGATGGATGCACCAATGTAAAGGTGATTGTGTGCTGAACAGGTCCAGCACAAGCTTTCAATCCTGGCTCTTCTGCTGTGGGAGCAGAGGCCAAACGTTCGTGCTGTACTCACTGTGCTGCCTGCAGCTGAGAGCGACCAGCTGAGAATTTGGATTCAAATGGACTTTTAGGTATGAAACCGAGGAGAGACTGCAATGATGGTGACACCGTTGCAAAGCAGCCTGTGTGCTGAAGAGGCCCAGCACTAGCTTTCCCTGCTGGTTCTTCTGCTGTGGGAGCAGATGCCACTGTTCATTCTGTGCTGACTGTGTTGCTGAGCAGCAGAGAGCAGGCTCTGAACTGATTCCATTCAAATGCTTTTCCTGTATGAAAGGGAGCAGTGAAAGCAACGATGGATGCACCAATGTAAAGGTGATTGTGTGCTGAACAGGTCCAGCACAAGCTTTCAATCCTGGCTCTTCTGCTGTGGGAGCAGAAGCCAAACGTTCGTGCTGTACTCACTGTGCTGCCTGCAGCTGAGAGAGACCAGCTGAGAATTTGGATTCAAATGGACTTTTAGGTATGAAACCGAGGAGAGACTGCAATGATGGTGACACCGTTGCAAAGCAGCCTGTGTGCTGAAGAGGCCCAGCACTAGCTTTCCCTGCTGGTTCTTCTGCTGTGGGAGCAGATGCCACTGTTCATTCTGTGCTGACTGTGTTGCTGCCAGCAGAGAGCAGGCTCTGAACTGATTCCATTCAAATGCTTTTCCTGTATGAAAGGGAGCAGTGAAAGCAATGATGGATGCACCAATGTAAAGGTGATTGTGTGCTGAACAGGTCCAGCACAAGCTTTCAATCCTGGCTCTTCTGCTGTGGGAGCAGAAGCCAAACGTTCGTGCTGTACTCACTGTGCTGCTGGGCAGCTGAGAGCGACCAGCTGAGAATTTGGATTCAAATGGACTTTTAGGTATGAAACCGAGGAGAGACTGCAATGATGGTGACACCGTTGCAAAGCAGCCTGTGTGCTGAAGAGCCCCAGCACTAGCTTTCCCTGCTGGTTCTTCTGCTGTGGGAGCAGATGCCACTGTTCATTCTGTGCTGACTGTGTTGCTGCGCAGCAGAGAGCAGGCTCTGAACTGATTCCTTTCAAATGCTTTTC